>NW_013666309.1:394846-397023 GCF_000517525.1 Limulus polyphemus
TTCTGTCAGTCTTCCTAAGTTATTTATGAGAGAAATACTCTTATATCATTGGAAAGTGTAAAGTATTGCTATCAAGGCTATTTTGTCAATAGAAAATATATTTTTTGGGTATTGGTATAGTAATTTATAAATTTTTTATTTTGTTGTTGTTTTTCAAAATGCTTATATAAAGTCTACAAAATTATTTTTCCATCTCCACGTGTGAATTTGGACGAGGCTTAGCAAGTATGGCTCATGACAGACAGATTTCTTCTGGCATTTATCATTCATTATTTTCTCCTATCATTGCTCATATCTTCTAATGTTTCCCTTTATTTGATGTTCTGTTTACATTTCAGGTTTGTCCTCCCCCCCCCCCCCCCATGTCAGAGTTTTTGCCATCTTCAGTATCGGAAGTTATAATTTTCCTATACTGAAAATGTATTCCCAATAGGTACTTCCCTCTTCTCACACTTCCCACCCTTCCTCTCTACACACTTCTGGTGCTTCCGTTTTCTGCCAAACTTCGAAGTGATAGTTCGGTAGAGGTGCATAGAGGGAGTCACATGAGTGTACTATGCTCCTGTTGGTGGAGAGGTGATGCATGATGATTTACATAACAGCCACTTGATTCCAATAGAGGGAGCAGAAGGCTTGTGGCATGCATAAATAAAATGTTTGCATATAGGGGGCAGCAGTGAACAATAATAGCTAATCTTGTGAGCGGAGGGAACTACCTATCGGAAGGGCATCTTCAATATAGGAAAATTATAACTTTCATGTAAACCTATAAAAGTGCATTTTTTGGTATTATAGCCCATATTTCTGTCATTAAAGATGTGAGTATGATGAAAGTCATCATCATATGGTGTGTTTGAAGCACTTCAGTTACAATACTGTCTATTCTGAATCAACACTGCATCTAGTCATCTCTTTGTGTTCTTGTGAATTTTTAAAATCTGGTTTAATATCAACAGCACATGCCTGCTGATTTTGTACATTATTTCCTGTAGTAAACCTGTGATATTTTGTCTTTAAAAATATAACTTCAACTGTGGTTTCTATATCTGAAAATACTTGAACCAGGAAAAATGTTGACAGCATCAAACCAGAAGTTGTTAAGTATTGATTTTATTAGTCAAAATTTTGATTAATCACGCAAAAATTTCTTTTTATCACAAGAAAGAGCAATTTATTTTATATCCAATTAAAAAGTATGTAGCTAATAAACCAGAAGTCTGCTTTGTATGAGCAAAACAGGCCTTTTTTTAATACATAGTGTTTGCTTATTGTAGTAAATAAACTTGTTAAAAGTGTAACCTTATAAATATTTATGTTCATGGGCCATATGGTGAAGTAATGTCTTTTACAAAACTATTATTGCTTAATTGTTTATTATACACCCTTCTGATGATCCTTATAAACTCCAGTAAGTTAGTGAAAAAATTAAACTTCTGCTCCCAGACAGTATAGTAAACAAAGAGAAGGGAATATGTTATCTATACATATAAAACAGGACTATGCCTATGGGATATACCATATTGCATTAGCTAGAAATTAGTACTAAAAAGGTCAGGGATGAAGAAATGATCTCCCCCTTGTTGATTTAGCTTTTGTTATTAAGACTTCTCCCCCATCTTCTGCTGGAGTTATCTGGGTGAAATGGTTTTTGTTCTGTTATTATTGTATATTTAATAAAAAAAAAATTCTAAATGGCAAATCTTTAATGCTTTTGTTCATTTAACAGGGTATAGACTCCTTTGTAGAGCAGGATGTAGAAGAGGCTAGACAAATGAAGAATTCTTATCCTAGACCATTGAACATCATTGAGGGTCCACTTATGAAGGTTTGCTGGAGGAAACACTTTTATTTCTTGATGTGAAAAATAAATAAAGTTAAATAATATAAAGATTTTGTTTAAATGATATGTGGAAGCTTATGAACTTGGTAAATATAACTGCAATCAACTTCATACTGGTATCTGAAAATCAATTCACTGATATCATATGCCTTGATGTTTTATCTCTATGCAAGTCATTTTCAAGTTTAAGCAGAAACAATACAATGAAACCACAATGCCTTGGCGAGTGAATTGATTCCATTGTTATAAGTGTAAGGAAAACTTGGATATACATTCATTGATTCCATTGTTATAAGTGTAAGGAAAACTTGGATATACATTCATTGATTCCATTGTT
>NW_013666309.1:397377-399173 GCF_000517525.1 Limulus polyphemus
GTTATAAGTGTAAGGAAAACTTGGATATACATTCATTGATTCCATTGTTATAAGTGTAAGGAAAACTTGGATATACATTCATTGATTCCATTGTTATAAGTGTAAGGAAAACTTGGATATACATTCATTATTGATTGCAGTTGTTTGATTACTAATATTTCTTTTACATTTTCTTACATAAGTCTTCTTCCTTGTTTAGGATCTTAATGTTCTGTAAGTTGATGTTATTGTTGAAATTTTGTATATTTTCATAAGTGTGTTAGGAAAATTTCAAATGTTCAGAAAATCGTGTTTTCCAGTTCTTCCTGTTTCACCTGGATAAATTCACTGGTAATTATTGCATTAAATTTAGCACACTGATATGCTGGTGTGTTACCTGTTGTCATAAAATTTACTTGGTAAACCTTCAATTTTTAATCCTGTTTTTCGAATGAACCTTGTTTTCATTCCTTTGTTCTGTTTGCATTACTCAGTATTTCATTCCTTGATGAGATGGCTTTTTATCTCCTAAAGTGGAGTTAGTATTTACAGTTACTGTATTTTGAGATTTTTTGTTGACTGAGTGAAATTGTACAACAAGTAATCTTTTCTCATACTTTTTTAAAGGAATTTTCAGTAGTGTCCTCTGGAAAGTTAATTTTGAGATGCGTAATTATTTGTGTATTTCTTTGTTAGACTGAAAGCTAAGGCATTGTTAAAAAGTTTTATGAGTTGTTTATGATTACACTTGAATATGTATTGCTAGGTGGTGAAAGTTTGTATAATATTATTAAATAAATTTTCAGTTACTCATTTCAAGTTGTTTATTTCTTTAGAATGCTGATGTGCAGAAAAGGTTGAAATTAACAACTTTGAAATTAAGTTTATGTAAAGTAACATGTTGCAAACCATAACATTTTTATTTGTAATGACATTCAGTTGTTTGTTAATATTGTTCATTAATTTTCTTTTAGTCATTTGTAGCATATTTTTTTATTTTTTAGGGGATGAGTATTGTAGGTGACCTTTTTGGTGCTGGCAAAATGTTCCTTCCTCAGGTTATAAAATCTGCACGTGTGATGAAGCGTGCTGTTGCATATCTGGTCCCCTTCATGGAGAAAGAACGGGAGGAAAGACGTGCCCAGCATTTTGGTTCAGATTGGGAAGAGGAAGTAGGTGTTTCCTCTTTCTAAATCCACACTTAATAATATTTGTTTAAAATTTAACAATTCTTTCCTGCCAAGAAGGTTTTGTGTATTATTTAGATTTTCTGAAGTTTTTAACAAGTAACTACATGTGCTTTGGAATATTAATTATCCATTAAAAAAGAGATTAAATAATTAGGAGAATGTGATAAACCCAAATTGACTAACATTCATCACTGAAGTATAAAGTCAGAACCAACTTTTGATATTAATAGCTTTCAGCATTGAAGTGACATTAGACTGATAAGTCTGCTCAGATTTTTCTTCAATGTCTTATCCTGTTTTATAAAAACAAGGCAGGAATATACTTACAACACAGCAGATCATAGTCGAATGCTTGAAGTAGAACTAATTTACAATTTTATTCAATAAAACCTAAATATTTTAGGAGGTGAACAACTTATTAAGGAACCTAACCCTAACTTATTAAACAATATAGTACATAATATTTGATAGGTTGTTTAGGCAGAGTAATGATAATGAATCTATGTTTCAAATGGACAGCAACTGCCTATTGTAGAAACCTACAAATGTAGAGGACGACGTTTCGAAAGTCTTCCACTTGAAGACGAAAGGCAGAAGACTTTCAAAACGTCGTCCTCTACATTTGTA
>NW_013666309.1:399624-413520 GCF_000517525.1 Limulus polyphemus
CGAAAGGCAGAAGACTTTCGAAACGTCGTCCTCTACATTTGTAGGTTTCTACAATAGGCAGTTGCTGTCCATTTGAAACTTAGATTCAATATAGTACATAATAATTTTAGGTTCAATCATCAGTTATCTTAGTATTGGTAAAGCTTGCGTGTGGAAATTATAAATAATTAAATTGTTAGAGCCATCTATATTGATACAATGTCTGTGTTTTATAGTTTCTTATGTTTTTAATTTTTTTAAATTGTACTCACACTTGTTCTTTGTAATGAATATATTTCAAACCTATGTCTGTGATCAGGAATAAAACTAACATGAGTTAGTATTTAGTTGGCATGATTAGGTGAAGTATTTTGTCTAAAGTGATCTACATTGCTGAAGAGCTGTTTTTATTCATTAACAATAGAGTGGAAAATATTTTCAAGCTCTACACTATCACTGCTGTTGTAAATGAGAGACTTGCTTGGTGTTTATATCTGGATTGAATCTTTCTCATTTTTGCCAGTAAAATTCGAATTTTGAATGGCATTTAAAACTTTGTCCATTCATAGCTAGACTTCAGAAAACACTATAAATGAGTGTAGACTACAGGACAGTTGGAGTTCAGTTTATTTTACAAACTAATTTTTGGTTTGCTGTGAATGTTTTGTTTTTAAAAATAATTTCTCACTTGGATTGTGTCCAGATTAAGATTTTTAGAATGAAAATATATAATTATGAGTGGAAATTATTTCAGTGTTTTATCCTCTAACTTTCATATGTTCTACAAAATTAATATTGAGCCAGTATGTAGATATGATAGATCATTGTTGTAAAAACCAGAATGACTAGTTAGTAGTCTTACAGTTTAAGTTAGCTGGTGCTTATATATAGTCTTTACATTATATTTCTATAGATCATTGGCAGAATTGTATCTAGCACTTAATTTCTGGTATTAAAAATTAACACACTAGTTGAACATGAACATGGAAAACTTAAACATTGTAGTACAAGTGTGAAATCTATGCTAAATATTTTTAATTTTAAAGAGCCCCTATGTGGCCAGTGTGGTCCTTGCTACTGTTAAAGGTGATGTCCATGACATTGGGAAGAACATTGTTGGTGTAGTACTGAGTTGCAATAATTTCAGGTGAGAACTTAATATATAAAATATTATTAAAGAGATAATTTAAGTGCTATGTTCTTATACATGAATCCTCATTTTAACTCTCTCCACACGGGCTTGGTCAATTTGACAGACCACGTAAGCATTTTGTTATTCTTCAAAGTCTTTATAGGTTTGACACTAGTAACTTTTAATATAGTGTGTATATCTTCACAAAATTTACAGTCTTTCATTAAACATTATAAGTCTTTCATATACAAAAAATCATATTTTTTAGGGAAGTATTTTAATAAACTAAAAAAAGATTTCTCCTTGAATATATTGAGTATTTGTTTTTAATATTCCATGTGTAAAGTGATTTTCATGTTAAGATTAAAAATACTTTTCTTCATCTCAAAAATCTCAGATTTCATTTGTATAATCTCTAAAACCTCCTAAGTACATTTCAAATGTTTGTTTCAGTAAAACTTTATATTTTATGTGTCATTTTCTCTACCCTAACTCTATACACGGTTGGTCAATTTGACCAACCTCATAACCACTGACAAAAAATCTAAATAGATTTAAATTACCCTATTTTTCTTTCAAGAATAACTTCAAATGTAACATGAAACTACATTCTTGTATTCTAAGTAGCTTTAAACACATAACAGTATACATCTGTTTTTAAATTTTATTGTCTTTCTGTCCTTTGAACCATGTCTAACTACTGTTCGTGCTATTATAAGTTGTAAATTACTTGGGAAACGTGCAGCTCATGTTGTGTTATCGAATTACCTTCCCAAGAGCTACTCCAATCTGTTTGCTTGTGTGCCTCGTGAAATATTTTTATTATATTATTATTATTATTTATTTTACATAATCTAACCTTAACTAACCTAAAGAGATCCTTATTTTTACATTTTACTTACAATTTCTTCTAACAATCACAATTTTTCTGACTTTCTAACTATACGACAAGAGCTGTTACAAATTCATCCAAGCTAGCCATTGTGATTCCCATGGGAATCAAAGTTGTATTACAAGAGAAATTGACAATTATCTGTTCAGAATACAACATAATATAATATGTCATTTGATAGATGAAAACCTTGGCTTTCTGTTGGTTATAGGTAATATGTAATTAAATGTAAGATAGAACTATTAACAAATCCTGAGAGAGAGGATGTGACAGGAGAGATCCAATTTTCTATTTGATAGTTCTATAATCAAACAAAATTGAAGGCTATAAAAGTTATGTTTTGTCTGAGCAATGACTATTTTATAGTGAGTAATTTACATTTAATTTCATAGTCACAGGAGGGGTGGTGGATAAATAATAGAAGAGAAGATACCTAGAGAAAATATGTTATGTGTGCCATACTAGGGGGAATTCTGGATTTTTTTAAATATTGCTTTATAGAATTAAGAACTTAAAACTTATATGCTTTTAAGATATGGATTATTAGCTAAGATTTTATGCTATACTAATTGATATAACATAAAAAGTAGTTCAATAAAATTATAAATGTAAGACACTAAAATCACACAAGTAAAGGATACTCATGGCGATAGGGTTAACTCTTTTGCTATGGGCATCTCTTTATCGTGTGTCATGAGGTTTGAGTGAGTTCCATTGGAAATTTACTTAAAGTACTTTTTATCATGGTATACAAATAAACCTGGCAGTTGACACCAAAAAAAGAAGATCCAGGTAAGTACCATATTTCTTGTTTTTCATGTGTATTCTTTATTTATTATTATAAAAAAAAAGTAAATAAATGTAAAAATTAGAAACTTTTTAGGTTAGATAAAGTTAGATTAGGTAAAATAATGAAAAAATAGTTTTTCATGACGTAAGCTATGTGTGTCAACTAGTTACGATAAACAATTATACTCTCATGTTACATTTGAAGTAATTTAGATTTATTTAGATTTTGTTTTGGTTGTTACGAGGTTGGTCAATTTGACCAACTTTGTATAGAGTTAGGGTAGAGAAAATAACAGATAAAATATAGTTTTACTGAAAAAAAGTGTGAAACTTATATAGGAGGTTTTAGAGATTAAGCAAATGAACTTTAAGATTGTTCAGATGAAGAAAAGTATTTTTAATGTTCATGCTTATAAAATCATATAACAGATAAACATTAGTATATGAAAAATTATTTTTCAACTAAGAATCTTGATAATATTAATTATTCATATTTTCTGAGAAATTAGTAGCATCTCTTTTCTTTATTGGCTTTTGAAGATGGAGATAAATCAATTCAGTATGCTACAAAACTGTATTTTAAGCTGTAAAATAGCAATGTGTTTATATAAAAAAAAGAAAAACATATTGCATAACAGAGAACTTTTTATAATGAAAACTCATGGTTTGTTTGGAGTATCTTCTACATGTAACTGAATTTGGAGGGAAGATCTTTCTTGGCTTATCATTTGTTGTTAATAGGTCTTTAAATGTTTTACCCATTAAAATGCTTTTTGTAGAATAATTGACCTTGGAGTAATGACACCATGTGAAAGGATTATCAAAATTGCCATTCAAGAGAAAGCAGGTAGAAACTTGATTTTATTTTCTATTCATTTCTGTAAGTTTCTTTTTTTTCATTCTAGTATTTTTAGTTATAAACACTAAACTTTTTTTTATTGCACAAGGTTTTTCAGATTAACATGTCTGCGTAAAAATACTTCATCACACACATTTGTATTTCTTGAATGAATTCTTAGAATTTCATGTCTCTTTGATTGGATGACAAGGAACTAAGTTCCCACTCATTCTTATCATCAAAACTTAACAACTGTTAAGTTTTTTTGTTTTGGAATTATTACTCCTTTAAGCATGCAAGCACTACTAATATTTAAATCATCATGTTAATGAATTTAAGACAAATATGTATAATAGTTAAACTAATTGACAGGTTATGTTGAAAAGTCAATTTGTGTGGTGATAGCACTTGCTTCATTCATATTAACTTACCTAGCATAGAAAGAGGTAAAAGTCTGGTAGTTTGTTTTCTTTCTCTACCATATTTTGATTTAAAAGAAAAATTATAAATATATTAAGAATTCTGAGAGCAATCTGAAGTTATGAAATAGACACACACACACACACACACACATTCATAGTTGAAAGAAAAATTCATGATTTTTGCCTGTGGGCAGTGATGGTAATTCAATTAGTAATGGCTTCTGTGTTTGCATTCCTGTTTCACATACACAGTTTATTACATTGCTTCAGTATTATTAAATATAATTAATCAGTAACAATAAATCAAAAAAAGTAATTGTTTTCTTTATGATTGTAGATATCATTGGGATTTCTGGTCTTATTACTCCATCCCTCGATGAAATGATTTTTGTAGCAAAAGAAATGGAGAGAATGGGATTGAAAATTCCTCTTTTAATAGGGGGAGCTACTACTTCAAGGTTTGAAATTTTTGTTGCCATTAATTGTTCTTCTGTTTTAAAGTTATTAAATATTTCATGATGAATAAAAAGATGCAGCTTGTTTTTTAGTGATATACTTGTTTTATTGTCTCAAACTTCACTTAGCAGTCTCTTCAGGAGTTTAACACCTACCATTTTTAATAGTAGGTTCAGAACAACTACTATATAGCCCAAATACAAAACAAAGAAAACTAACAGAATATTTATATTCTTAATTTTAGACATACGCTTAACTCTTTCATGATGGGCTCGGTCAATTCAACCTAAAAATTGACCCCAAATTAACCTTTAGAGTTTCCATACTATAACTTCTAATATGTTTTGTGTATCCTCATGAGATTTGGCAAGAAAGCATTAAGAATCATTTGTAGACTAAAACTTTCTCCATGAATATATGTAGTCAAAGTGTTGACTGCTCTGAATGCAAAGTGATTTTAATGTTAAGATTAAAAATACTTTTCTTTAACTGAAAATACTCAAATTTCATTTGCATAATCTCTTAAAACCTCCTAAGTAAATTTCAAACGTTTTTTCAGTAAAACTTTACATTTTATCCATTATTGTCTTTACCCTAACTGCCATAAAAATATGAAGTAAATCTATCATAAATTACATTTTTTTTCTTTCTTGAATGACTTCAAACTGTAACATGGAACATAACAGTATACATCTATTTCTATTATTATTATTCTTTGATTTACTTAATTCAACATTACCTAACCTAAAAAGTTTCTAATTTTTACATTTTAGTTACTTTTATAATAATAAATAAAGAATACAGATGAAAAACAAGAAATATATTACTTACCTGGGTCTTTATTCTGTTGATTGTCAATGAAACTTAACCCTACTTTTTTATGGTAATGGTACTACTGTACTAAATAATTTTTATTTAATTAAATAATGCACCAAAGAACACAGAATAATAACACACAAAAAGCAGACAATTTCCTATAACTATCAGAATTTTTCTGGTTTTCTAACTATGTGACAAGAGCCCTTAAAAATTCAGCTATGCTAGTTGATGTGTTTCCTGTGGGAATAAAGTTTGAACTTTGATTAAAATAGACAATTCTCTGTACAGAAAACAATGTAATATAATACTTCATTTGATAGATTAAACTTTGGCTTTCTATTAATTATAAATAGTATGGTATTAAATGTTGGAGAGAACTATTAGGATGTATCGGGTAGATGTGGCAAGGGAGGTCTGATTTTCTATTTTATGGCTCTGTAATCAAATATGATTAAAGGCTATAAAAATTATGCTTTGTCTGAGTGATGAAAATATTATAATGAGTAATTTATCTTAAATTTCATACTTCTTGGAGTGGTGGTAAATAAATCAGAGAAGAGGGGATACCTAGAGAGCAAATGCCACAGTTATTGCACCAGGGGAAATTGAGGATTTTTTTTTAATATAGCCTTATAAAATTAAGAACTTATATTAATATTTGAATTACTAGCTACATTTTGATACCAAGGTAAATTGTATACCATGATAATAAAGTACTTTAAATTTTGAATGTAACTCACTAAAACCTCATGACATGCACACTAAAGGATGCCCTTAGTGAAAGTGTTAAATGGTAATTTAATAATACAGTGTATACTAACATAACTGAAATAGTATTGATTCATAACTTGGTTTGGAAAGCAAACATTTACACTGCACAAAAGTTTTTGTTTTTCTCCACACAATTACTGAATCAGTGTAGCATACCATTTAGTTTTCTATCCTTTATGTGAAAATAAGCAAAGATTTTGTTTTTCTATAAAGGACTCATACAGCTGTGAAGATAGCTCCTCGCTACAGTCAACCAACAATTCATGTTCTAGATGCTTCAAAAAGTGTTGTTGTGGTAAGAATTGAATTTTTCACCAGTTAGATGGTCCTTTTTTTCACTCTGTTTAAAATTGATCTGGCTTTAAATTAATGCTATATACTTTTATTGCTGGCCAAGAAGAATGTTTTTCAATCTGCTTATTCCCTGAGACAAGTGAAATTCAGAAAGTCTTTTACTTTTTATAATCTTGCTTTTTTAATTGGAATCAACAGACACAAAGCTATTTTTACAGTTTAATTCATTATAGAATTTTTATAAATTGTATTGTTATCTTTAAATGAAAAAGTAAAACTTGATTTTTTTACTTATTATTGATTAAAATTTATATTTTATATATCCAATCAATTTAACTTGTTTTATATACATTAACATGTTTATCTTTGTGATTTTCTTTTGGTGTGTTTTTTCACCACTGAAGCAGTTATTTAAATCTTACACAATTGACAATGAATGACTTACCATTGAACATCATCCTGTTCATGAGGGCCAAGTATCATTCGTTGCCTGATTTCTTGAAATAGAGAAATATTTTTGTAGCTTTCACAAAAATGTAACAAAAGTTCATATTAGCAAGAAGAAAAACATAAAGAAAAATACTAAAACATTCCCGGGTCCCTAATTACCTGGGAAATGTTTCTAAAATCATTGTATTAAGCCTTCAAATGTAGTTTTACCAGACTACCCCCCTTATAAACCTAAATGTTGAACTGTGCAGTATGAATGATTGGCAGGTTGTTTTTTTTAAGCTTAACTCATCCTCTTTCTATGTCCACCCTTCCCAAGCCATTTTTTTACCCAACTAGGAGTAGGATGGTTGGCTGAGTGATATTTTTGCATGTGTATTGTAATTTGTCTTGGATATGGTGAGGTATTGAAGCAGCATAAATAATAGTAATCTCCTATTGTCAAACCGAAAATAATATGTAGTTATATAGAATTGGATATTAAACTGTGCTGTAACAAATTCAGTGTTTTTTTTAACAAATATCTCAAGGAGATGAGTACAAGGCTGAGAAAATTGTTGTTCATTTGAGGCTTCATGGTGAAAAATGCTTGAGATGCTCCCTTGCAATGTCATGCATATTTTAGTCGCATACTCTTTATTGTATATATATGTAGGCAAGTGTCAGATGTAGCAGAATGAGAAATATTGAAAAAGTTCTTAAATTGTTCAAGCAGTATAATAGGCTTGTGACCACGCTTTTACGATACTGTATATATCTTTTTTTTGGGGGGGGTCTAGTGTTCTTCATTAATGGATCAGAACAACAGAAACGATTTTGTGGAAGAAATAACTGAGGAATATGAGGAACTTCGGGAGGAACATTTTGCAACATTAAAAGTAAGTGTTGTTCTGTTATCTTTAAATGTTGTCATCCAGTTAAATTTAGAAATCTTTATTGATAATTTCATTATCTATTTTATTACAGTTTTATTATATTAACCATTGTTATGAAACTTTAATTACTGTAGTGTGTATTGGAGTATAAAAGGCAACTTAATACTAGTTTGTAGCTTTGTACTGTTAGCTGAGTATTCATTTAAAGAAGAAAAATAACAAACTTGGTGTTATAAGGTCATTTATTACTTGTATTAATAAGCCATTCTAGTGTAACCATTTAAAATATCTATTTTGATATGGTAGTGTTCAATGTGTCATAACACTTAATATATCATTACAGTGATTTTTTTATTAATCCACAGTCCATCAAAATTGGGTAGGTCATAAAATTAAGATTCTTTCACAGTGAAGTATTGGGCATGTTATAAAAGTTTCTGGATTTTATAATTGTTTGATATTTATAGAAAATAATCTCCTTATGTCAAAGTGATTATAATTGTTACCAAGGGATCAGTTTGATAAGTGTTAATAATATATGATAAGAGTTCAAGATTCAAGTATATAATCTTTGAAGACAAAGAACTGAAAGATATAAAAAATCTCATATAAATGACCTTGAATTTCATGTGCCTTTATTTTTGACATTCTGTAGACTTTGCTATTTGAGTTTACCATGTTACAAAGAAACTTTTTAGTGAAATGTTGCAAGATATTTTACTGTTAAGTTATTCTTTACATGTTTGATTTTCATCATAACTTTCATTAACATTATCCAATATAATGGAATAATACTAAAACTTATCAATGAAAATAACTGAATACTACAACATTACTGTTATTACTAACCAATTGAAACAGACAGTTGTTTTTAATCAATTGTGTTTACTGTAGGAGAGAAAATATCTTTCTATAGAAAAAGCAAGGCTTAGGAAAATGACAATTGACTGGCTTGCTGATCCAAAACCAGGTATTTGTTTTTACCTTTCAAGTGAAATAAGGAAATACATTGAAAATATTGAGCTTATGTGCCATAAGAACATTAAACTTCCAGTGTAAAATGCATATTTCCATAAATAGTAGAGAATATCAGAAATATGTTAAGTACGTTTGCAGAGGTATTTAGTATGAAAATGAGAGAAGAAACATATTTGAACAGTAGAAGATGTAATGAAAATCAAATGTCATTACTTTCATAGCAAACCATTAAAACAAACTCTTTAAAGACTAGGTTATTTAAGAATTGAATTATACAACCTAGTAATGATTTTCTAATAATGATGTGAACAGTTTTGTAGAATAGAATATTTGAAATATAAATGTGGTGAAATGCATTATTTGGGTTTTCTGTTTTTGTAACTATGACTTATATAGTTTTTACAGTTTTCTGTGCTTCTGAAATGTTATGAGTTAAGGACAAACATATAACATATGTGGAACTAACTAAAGCATAATGAGGTTATAAAGTTAGTATGGTATTTGGATTGGTATGTATGGCAAACCATGTAACACAAGATTATTAAAAATTGATAATTTAAAAAAGGAGGAATACGGATCTACAAAAAATTACAGAAATATGATAAGTAGTTTAAAGTGAAAATTATATCACAAAAAAAAAGTAAACAAGATTAAGGTTTGAGATATAGCATTGACATTATTTCTTCAAGCTACAAATCCTTGTTTCGACTCTCCTAAATATTACAGTTTTTAGACCTGGAGTCAAAATAGGGATTTGTAGTTTGAGGAAATAATGTTAACACTGTCTCAAACCTTAAACTTGTTTGTTTACTTTTTTTGGGATTCCATTTTCACTTTAAGCTACTTATCTTGTTTCTGTAATGTTTTGTAGATCCCTATTCTCCCTTTTTAAATTAACAATTTTTAATAATCTTGTTTCATTAGTTTTTTTATGTCCTTCATGGAAACAGTTTAGTTTAATGAAATACATAGTTGGTGTATTATGCTCTTTCCGAGGCAATGACAACCTTTGGTTCAGCTTCATGGAGATTGGATGGCTGTTACTAGCTATATGTGTAGTCTGTAAATACTGGATTGGAGGTCTGTATAAATATATATATGTTTCATAGTTGCTTGTATTTAAGTTGTAAAGCCATATAAGACAATGCAAGGTCGAGAATGTGTTAATTAACAATTATGGATTGATTATATTAATACACCTTTCCTCCTTCATTTCTGAGGGAGTTTTGGTTGTGATACTTCTACAACCCTCTTCCACTGTGACGACCCTAAACTCTGTGGGCTGTTGCTGCTGCATACTTTATCTGAAACGAAATATTTTCTAAATAAAATATATAGCTACAAAATTTCTGCCACACTTTCGCCTAGAATCTCCATCATTTTTGGCATATTCTGCTTGTACGATTTTTGCCATCTCTTATAGTCAGCTTCAAGGATGGTTACTCTATCTGCACAATCATGCAGTGTAAGCTGTAATTTGACACTTACCATCAGCCATCACCATGATTGTCGATCTGATACTCGAAACTTAGATTTGTGCTATCTTTTAAAATATAGGTTATAGGAGACAGCCTAGATGTCTGTATAATCTTTCGGACTTTTGTGTAACATGGCTGAAATTGATCATGCAGTGGTACAAAAACTGATCCTGTCAGCAGAGTTGTGTCCAAAAGGGCAGGAACCTTATACATAAACAAGTGATATGTGACATTAATACAGTTCCAACAGGAAGTTAATAATTGCTATGTTACATCCATGGCCTTTATGCAGGCTATATACATATGCATGTAGTAGATTATGAGGCTCCATATAAACCACAGACTACATTAAAATGATTGGGTGTCAACTGTTATACAGACACTGTTATTTACTAGGTAGTCAGATAAATTTAAAAACTACCCTATAATGCACAGTGATGCATTTAGTAATATTGTCCATTACATATTTATTACAATACTCACAACCATTTTTGCTGTAGGGTGGTAAAACAATATTAAATAATAATAAAGAAGGAGAAATGGGTAATCCCTATTATGAACCATGCTGTGATTCATGATTCAGGTGGAATATTTTGTTTTCATACATGAGAAATCATGTAAAGTGTATTCTTAGCTGCTATTTCCATCATGTGTGGTCACCATTCTTTACTTAACCTCACCTGTACTGACTACTTGTTTTGGGGCTTTCTGAAGGTGTGGATCTATCATCATAAATAACTTATTAACTGAATGATGCTATTGTGACAGAGATTTGGGTGAATTCTTGGGAAAGATTACTCATTGCAGTATCCAATACCATTGTCAGGATGGATACATTAATCAAAAATGATGGTAGTGACAATGAACATTTGCTGTAATAGCATTCTCTAGTTCCATTTCCAGTAGCAGTAGAAATGCACTCCCATGATTTTTTGTGCATGTGCAGAAAATACTTGGGTCATATGTTGCATGGTTTGCTGTATATACTTTTCATATACTCACACTGACTTTGTAACCACCATGTACAATTGAATTTTTTCTCAGAAGTAAAGTTTATTAATTCTTGTTTTTATAGTTACTCCAACATTTCTGGGAACGAAAGTATTTAAGAAGTATGAACTCGGTCGGCTTGTTCCCTATATTGATTGGAAACCCTTTTTTGATGTATGGCAGCTTCGAGGAAAGTATCCAAACAGGGGATATCCAAAAATCTTTAAAGATACTACAGTTGGTGGGTATCATAAAAGATATTGTTAGGTGTGCCTTGTCTGTGCAAAAATATGATGTCATTTTTTCAATGAAGAAAATTTCGGTAGCTCTCTT
This sequence comes from Limulus polyphemus, assembly GCF_000517525.1. Taxonomy (NCBI): domain Eukaryota; kingdom Metazoa; phylum Arthropoda; class Merostomata; order Xiphosura; family Limulidae; genus Limulus; species Limulus polyphemus. The sequence continues at coordinate 411,121 of NW_013666309.1, forward strand.
TGATATTTATTGAAAAATTGTTAACATTATACAGGCTTTGATAAAGATGTGACCTTCACATGATAAATGCTTTGTACTTCACTCAACATTCTCTCAACTTTATGGAATACATGTTTTAAACTTGTTATAGTTCTCTGTACTCTCTTTCTTCCTTTTTACAAATTGCTGGTGCTTTATGTTGAAATATTAACACATTTCTGAAAACTGTGATTATGTTCTGATAATTATTTAGAAACTACGATACACAATTTTTAATTAAAACACCTAATACATGCATAAAAATCCTTACTAATTATATATAAGTAGGCATGATGATAGAAGTTTAGCGATCTAGTGTAGTATCTCACTGAAGGAACTCGGTCAGGTGGTAAGATGTGCATATTTATTATTGTTTATTTCACATATAATTTTCTTTGATATATTTGTGTTTTAATCCATACATTTCTCCAAAGTTTCTAATTTATTTTAACTATGCACATCCCCTGACTGGTTTTCATTTTTTCAAGTATCTAAGTTTACTCAAAAGTTTCGTATAACAACTTTTAACAGTTTCCAAATGGAGTGACATATTTCCCATCACCTCGACTGAGGAAAGACATTTATACAGCAACACATACAGTAACTCTGAGATATCCTCACAAAGCCTGATAGTATTTTATTAAAGATGATAATTATCTTGTACACAAAAATGGCATTATTTTAATTGTGTTTCTAATAAAAATATGTTATCTATAGCAGTTGTATACACTCAAACATTGAATAGTTTTAGTGCAAGGTTATTTTCATTTTAAGTATACAAATACTATTCTTCATCTTGTAGTTTATATTTTTCATTTACATAACCTTTAGAACCTTCTAAATGAATATCAAAAGTTTTTTTTTTTTAAGGTAAATGTTTATATTTTATTTTTCATTTTCTCTACCATATCACTAACTCTAGCTATTATCATCAATGTACAATGCAATGAAATCATTAAAATTAGGAAATAGAAAAAGTACAAATCTTTTAATTTGTTTTGTAGAATATGTTTAAAGATCTACTTTTGATTATAATCGTAATTTCAGGTCTTTTCCTTTTCACCTATAGTTAATTTTTAATGTTTTATTTTCCTTTCTTGTCCTTTACCATTTAGTATTCAACTAGACACAAGTCAATGGTGCCCTTGGGGCATATAACATTATCATCAACAAAATTTTCATGCACCGCATAATATCATAAGCCCTGAGAACTGATGCAAAGTATGTTGTATATTTAAAAAATGTTTTAACCTTTCAATTACACATTTTAAAACATAAATAATACGTAATTAACTAAAATGTAAAAGTAATACCTGAATACCATTTAACTGTATCTCTAACTATAACATATTTAGGTAAGAAACAACCATAAGTGCTATGGTTGGTCAAACAGCCAACAATACTGTTGGCTATTGCATGTACCCTTTGACGAAAACTGCATGCCAGTTTCAAAATAAATGTTGTTGGATTATAGTGTAAAATGAGCTCTTTCTATTGACTACATACTTGTGTATGTAACCTCTACATGTAGGCCATAATGTCCAAACAAATCTGTTGAAAGTGGGAGTGTACCAGTCAGGGGTTGACAAAAGTTATTACTTGTTTTAATTGCATTTATCCAGAGAACTTTGAAATGTATATGTCAATAGGTTAAGTCAACATTTTATTGTCTAGGCATACATCTACACAACTGGCATTATATTATTGAAGTTACAGAGTGCCAAAGTGAGAACTTTCATAGCTCGTGGGTCATGTGACAACACGTCTGATATTTTAAGTAGTTTTTAATAGTTTCTTTTGAAAAAAAGGACTTAACACTTCAAATCATAACATACATTATAATGTTAATTTCATTTGCATACATTGATAGTAAAGATGCTTAATTAAATTTTGAATGTAACACAGTGACTTGTGCAGAAAAGTGTTTAAAGAGGTACCCGTGTCGAAAGGATTAACTTGACTGTTCCTAAGCACTATATTTTTTGTGTTTCAAGGTGAAGAAGCAAAACGGCTTTTTGATGATGCTCAGAAAATGTTGAAGACTATTCTAGAACAAGGCCTTCTGGAAGCAAAAGGAGTTTTGGCATTTTATGCAGCCAGCAGTCATGGTGATGATATAGATTTGTATCCAGAAGATAGAATGCCACGTGGTAAACCAATTGGCACATTGCATGGCCTTCGACAGCAGGTTGGAATTATTTTTATGTATCTCTCTCTGTCTGTATATTCAAACATAAGGATTATAATATTTTAAGTATATTCACTGTATATTGAACAGTATGATGTATTTGAACCAAAAACAAAAAGGAAAACATGACATCTTCAGTATTTAAAAGAGAAATATAGTCTCTCTTTGAGGAAAATATATTTCAGTGCATTTTA
>NW_013666309.1:414520-427983 GCF_000517525.1 Limulus polyphemus
TAAAACTTGAGTACAAAAAAAAAAATAAAGATGTTTGGTAAATCAATCAAATGTTTGAATCAAGGACTGGAAGAATCTTTAATATTTTTATATTATTCTTATATATGTGGGTTGAATATGTTATATCAAAATGATTTTAAATGTACAAATCAGCAAGTCACCTGACAACAACATCTAATATATGTGCTTTATACACAATAGCCTTGTGATGGAGCCTTTCACAATGGAAATTATGCTGCAGAGCTATTGTTAAGATTCACAGTTGTCATATAGAGCATGACTGGACATCGCAAATTGTACTATAATGTGGTTAAGCTCCAAAATAATTTAAATACAATGTACTCAACTTTTTGTTTATAAAGGTATTTTATTATGTATATAATACTCCTCACAGTTCATTTATTGTACTTGATAAGAGTCATAAATGATAAGAAATACTGAAAAGACTGAGGTGTATTAATTTATCTTTGTGTTTCATTTAACAAGAGAAACTTGTGTAACTTGAACACTTTGTATAGTTAGTGAGTGAAAACATCTGGTTGTACACAGCAGTCATTTTTAGATTTACTGCATTATTTTAGCTTTACATCAAGTACAAGTTTGCTATAAAGGAAGCACTGTCAAATTCGTTTTTTAATTTGTTTTTATTAGTAGTTTAAAAACCTAAATACATACACACACACACCTGCTTATGTTAAAATGTCTTTGAAACTCATGTTTTAAAATTTTTATGTAATACATATATGTAAACAATAAGTAACTTGCTGTGATACTGCCACTTTTAGTATAGACTGTAATCTAGTATAAACAGAAGTTAGTGAATACTGATTTTGTTTAGTTGTAACTGTATAGATGTAATTTTTCAAGTGTTCATAAAATTATGAAAGAAAAGTATACACTACTAATTCCCTCTGAAACAAAGAAATGAATTGAGTATTATGCTGATGTAAATTTACTCAAGTTATGAAAAATCAGAAGTGAGCAGCCAGTGATTCATGAACAGCAAAATTTATGTACATTGTTTGTTCCATTTTATTTTTATTTCTGTAGGTTTGAGGGAGAAATGGACGACTACAGTGTTATAATGGTTAAGGCTTTAGCAGATAGATTAGCTGAGGTGAGTTTTGCTCTCCTGGGATATACATATATCATAAGAAAAGAACTTGATAATTTCATACTGGAAAGATAGATGCTAAACTGTCCTTACCAAAACATTGCAGTTTGTCTTTAACTTATCTCTTTGATTTGAAAGATTCATCCATTGCTGGCTAATGTGAAGAGATTGTAGTCCAGTGACACAGCAGCAAGGTTGAATATACATGTGTGTGTTGTTGCAGCATGCAAATACACTTTGTTGAGTGTGTGCATTTGAATTTTCACAAACACGTTGTTTTACTGAGATATGCACAAGGAAGTCAAACCCACATTCTATGCCTTCCTAGCACATCCTGTCTTTCAAACAATGTTGGTAATTCTCTCTGCATTATTTATAATAGAAAGAAAAGATTTTAATTTACAGAATTTTCTCTAAGACTATTTCATTATGAGGTGATTAATGAATTATTTGGCCATTGTTTATTATTTCCACGATCACTTCAACCAGCTAACAGTTATTTTGATCCACTTATTGGTTACTCAGAAAGAAAGCCAGTTAAATTATACTTGTTTTAGGATATTGTATTTTTTGTATGTTTTTAATATTTTTTGTTCTAAAGTTCATATTTGAAATAAATAAAAATTACTATGTATTACCAAAAATTAGGGTTAAGGTTCATCGAAACTGATAGCAAAAAATTAATTAAGTACAAGAACCCACATGTAAATACTAAGTTTATTGTTTGCTATGTATTTTGTATTTATTACTGTAAAAGTAACTACATTGTAAAAATTGGAAACTTCTGAAGTTAGATAAAGAAACTAAAAAAAAATATTCATAAAGGCATGTGCAGATTTGAAAAGTATTAGTTTTGGCCTGTAAGAAAGTACAGTCATTATAATAAGAAAAAAAAGGGGGTGATTTAAAAATATATCCTATTTTCAACTTTTCATTTTAACTTACATTGCTGATTTTAATACAGTTAGTGTTGATGTAAAGAAAACAACAAATAAAATATTAAGTTTTACTCAAATACTTTATATTCATTTAAGAAGTTCTACAGATTATGCAAATGAAATATGAAACTGTAAGATGAAAATCACTATTTTTGTTAATAGGATGAAAGTTACCTTGAACTCAGACTATTCAGAATCTAAATCAGGTTGAGTCAGTAAGTTCACAGACAAATCTTTAACAAAAGTACTATAAAAAATACTGATGTTTTTATATGCAACATACTTGTAATGTTTACTTAAAACTTACCAGATTTTGTGAAGACACACATTGTAAATTCAGAAGTATAGTACACATTAATTCTTCAATATGGACTTGATTCACTAGATCAACCTTGTGCATATAGGGTTTATCAAATACATTCAACTAATCAACAACTAATTAATTAAGTCAATTAATCGATTTAATGTTTCAGCACTAGTTAAATACACATTTTTCTATTTTGTGATTAACATATTTTTGACTACACTAGGTAAAGGTTTTGTTTTTGATTCTATGTACTCCATCTCCTATTGAAGACTGTTACACTTTTATCAACTGTTAAGTACACTAAAGATTACTGCTCAATACTACAATATTTGTTTTCATTTTCAGCATAAAAGTTACTAGTAAATTGATTATAGCTACATTTTAAGCCTTTTCATAACTTTGTTTAAGTGCAAAGCTACACCATAGGCTGTGCTCACAGATGTTTTCTAGTAAAAAAAAGATTAAGAAATGGCAAAAAGTTTAAATTAGATAGAATTAATAATTTTTTATAATTTCTTTTTTTATAGTTGGTTGATTAATTGAAGGTGATTTTACTTCTAGGCTTATGCAGAGGAACTGCATGAAAGAGTGAGGAAAGAGTTTTGGGGCTACTGTTCTGAAGAACATTTAGACTCTCAGGAATTGCTTAAAATTAAATACCAGGTAGTCTTCATAAGTGTTTGCATTTCATAGATGGCTAACCAGGAAAATTAACAGAATTGTTAATTTTTAAAAATTTATTCAGTGAATAACTAACAGCTATACTTTTGTGATTGTTTATTAAATATGGTTAATAAATTTTGCAGTTGAAGTTTAATAAGGAATATGATATGGTATGATTGACTAAACTATTGTGAAAATGTATTTCATTTGTAAAATTTGAATGTTTCAACAAAAACTGAGTATTTTTGCAATTGTAACAAATAGACATAAACTTTATGGAAGCTAATTATTTTGATAAAGTGAAAATAAATCTTGAGAAAAAAGAGAATTTAGAAAACCAATGTTAAAGTTGTTGTTAATATAGATTTAATTTGTATATTAAAAAAAATTGTACAAGGTAAAGATTAAACAAATGTGATGAAAAATTACATATATTGTACTATCTTGTGTTTTTTTATGAAACTTTTCTGTGCTGTATAATTATTCTAAACTTTAAGTAATAGTGATGTTTTTATAACATTTGATGATGCTCAGTTTCCTTGTTCTTATTTTTAGGGTATTCGGCCTGCTCCTGGGTACCCCATTCAGCCTGACCACACTGAAAAATTGACCATGTGGAAGCTAATGGATGTTGAGAAAGAAACAGGAATCAAATTAACAGAATCTTTAGCCATGCATCCTGCAGCATCTGTATCAGGATTATACTTTTCTCATCCTAGGGCTGTGTATTTTGCTACAGGAAAACTTGCCAAGGATCAGGTATTCATTTATTTCGGTCGTTGTTTTGGATAAGAAAAACAATATTGATAATTTTGAACCCCTGAAATAACGTTTTTGTTTATCATTTTTAAAATCTTTATTATAATTTTTTTAATCAATTCAATATAATCTACAGTCAGTAACTGTAGGTTATTACTTTAGTAATTGCTGATCAAAATAAAATTATTTCATGTCCCCAGGTTGAAGATTATGCCAGACGGAGAGATGTATCTGTTGTAGAAGTCACAAAGTGGCTGTCACCTGTTTTGGCCTATGATCCTGATTTAGAGTAGATTATACAAGTATCTATACAATTTTCTTACCAGTTTTATATATTCATGGACAGAGTTTCTGCTTATTTGAGTAGCAGTCATTGGTAAAGGCATTTTATTGTATATTTTAATCACATTTTATTATTATGGGCATTTGAAGTTGCTACATGTTTCATTACATTATTTTACCTGATTTAGTCATATTTTATTTACTTTATACAGTTCTTACTATTTAACTAAACAGACTACACAATAAATTTCATATAATAGGATTTCATTATGTTCACACATGCTCAAAATAATGAACAGTGAATGAGACACTTGTCAAAAAACGTTTTTAATCTTAACTACTACTAGGTATGTAACAACTATTAAGCAAAATTGTTAAAATATTAAATGCTCATGATGTCTTTTAGAAAATGTTTATATTATATATATATTTGATTCAAATTAAAATAATTTGTATCACATAAGTAAGCAGTTATTAGTTTCTCAAGAAAACCAAAACCTCTGTATTAATGTTGTGAATTCCATTGGTGCAAGCCATGAGGGGTAAAAAAACCTTTTACTTCAGTTGAATAATAACTAACAAAAGCTGAAAATGAGATTACATATATTGGATTTGTAAAAATCTACATATTCTAATATGATGGCAACTTCTATTAAAATTACTTGAATACAAATGTAAAACTAAAAGAAAAATTCAAAAAAAAGAGAGAGAGAGAAATCACATTTTCTTGAGAAGTGAAACATTCCAACAACTTTATTATTTTTTATAGTTGTTTTTTGTATATGCATTTTGACACATCTTCAGTTTACTGTAGAATAACTGGTTCTCTTGGTGGAATGAAACATCTAGAGATGATTCCATTGCAGTGTATTATACAATTAGTGTTGTGAGTAACGATTGTTGCGAAACTACTACAGTGCCAAATTATGAGTGCTATTTTTTTTAACCTTGTGTATATGATCTTGTTTATATATGACTATGCTGTTCTAAAGATTTTGTACAGTATAGTGGTTCATACCTTTGGATGTGTAAAAAAAAATCAATTAAAAATATGCAAGTATTGATATACTGTAATTGGCACTGTGGTATTTAACTGTTTAATATCAACATACATTGATGATAGAATGTTTAAGATTGAAATATTTGTAAATGGATCTTGCATAATAATATCTTATTAGTATTCATCAAAATGAAAAATGCCAAAGACAGTAATGAATTTAAAGTCACGAAAAATATTTTAAGTGGGCATCAGTGTGAATAGTAATTCATCTTGGCTTGAATATAATGATACTTTGTACAAGGTATTTATATCCACACAGGCATATTTCACGAGGTTAACTTTCATTGTAATAGCTTTAGTGAGCAGAAACTTTGTTCCATAATCAGGTAATTTTTTAGTTTATTTTGCACCTACTTCATTCAAAATCCATGATCCAATATTAAGTAATAAAAATTTGAATGTTAGTTGATGCCTTATAAAATATCAACTACTAACATTTGTTTAGACTTGGATTTTACATCTTGGACTAAACAACATATTCGTGTAATGAAATGATACAGTGATCATTACAGTTATTTAGTTGATATTTCATAAACTGAATACTAAATAATATGAGATCAATATATATATTTTAGTCACAAAGGCAGTTAGTGTTTTTTGAAATAAGTATTATCCAAGTACAAAGTAATCACGATTAGAAAGAATTATATATTTTCACAGCATAGCTTTAACGCATTGACAATTTAATGTAACCTTTTCAAAAAATGTTATAAATTGTAATACTTTTGTATACAACTACATTTTTGTATTTTATCTCCATAAAGATTTTATTAAAATAAAAGTTTAAGAGAAAACAATTTTTTATTTTGTAACCATATATTTTATTGCCTTATCATTCCGTTCTTTGCTAGAGTTTATTTAAATATTTACACTTTATATATTTTATCTTGTTATTAAAAATCACTCGAGCTTCAAGGATTATGTACATTTCTAGCTATTTTCAACTAGGCAGTCAGTTGTTGAGATTTAGTAGTTTGCTTACTCAAACTCAGTCGTATATGAATTTTTGTATGGATCTTATGTTTTTATATTGGTAATTTTGCACCTAAAGTTTCAAGTGTTATTGCTATATCTAAAATTATAAGCCATTGGTACATATATTTTACCTTTACTTGTCTTCTCCCCCTCCCCCCTGTTTTTGCACCAAGGACATTCTTATGATTTGTATCTATCTTTAAAAGAGACACTGATCAACTGTTTCCTTGAAAATATTTTGTATTACATCCAAGTTATTGGATACAATTACAAAATATATGTTATATAAAAGAAAATTAGGGACATCTAAAGTTTTTAAAACTTATGTGACTTAAATTCTGGCGGAAGAGCTTGCCATAAACCCATATACTAAGCTATCAATACAAAGTAATCTTAGTTTCAATAATCATTCAAAATTATTATAAATAAAATTTTGTGAAACTACTCACAACAGAAAAAAGAGTACGCTATTGCTAACAAAACTCAAAAAATGCCAGTTGTTTGATCCTGACACCCACAACACAATATACTTATTACAGTAGACATTCAAAAGCACAAACTGATGAAAGTTACAAGAAAACACCAGCTGTTGGTGTGACAAATCTTGCCAATACTTTAACACTCATTTTTTAGTTCATACACCACAAACTGTTTTCATGGAAGCTGCTTATTTTAGTTCATCTAGTGCCCTAATTCAGCTCTTGTAACCTTAAGCTCCACCAGGTAGCACTAATAAGACAGCAGATAGCCAGGAAGAACTGTGAAAACCAAGTTTAACTAAGATGTCAAATAGTACAAGATTCTCCAGTTAAAGCTGCAGAGTCACACAGTATTCATTCTAGCATCTTCAGGAAGTACTGAAAGGAGTGTTACTCCACATAACAAGACAAGTGAAGCAGGAAGTAATCCCTAAGTTTATGCTGTTGGAAATATTAAACACTTCACCCGTTCGGTTAGTTGGACATTTTGGAATTTCCTGCATTTTACCCACTTAAAATCTTTATTCTATAGGGAATGAGCATAATGTGAATTGCATCTATTATATAGATCTATACAAAAAAAAAAGTAAATCCAGCATCAACACTTGGCAACAGATAGATATGTGTGGACCACTAATTGAGACAGAACAAGGTGTGGTTACTATTGATTATTTTATAAAGTAGACAGCAGCTTACTCTTTTCATGACACTAAAAACTTTGTCATATACATTAGTTGGAAATTTAATAAAAGTCTGGCAGGCTAGAAGATATCTATAGAATCAAGGGACCAATTTTGATGGACTTCTGTTTGCACTGATACTCTCTAACATTTGGATATAAAAATTAGAACATTATAACTAAAGAAACATTTAACATAAAATAACATCTATTACAATAAACAGAACTTGTAGAATCTATGATGTATAACGTTTTTTAAATAACTGACACAAAATAACATTGTACATCTAACTAGAAATGACACAAAGTAACATCTACAAAATGTAATCAGAATTACAGAAAAATATTTAAAGTAACTAAACAAAAAGTAATGGTACACTTAATTAGAATTAAAAAACATCTTGCAGATCATAAAATATGTAAATTAAATAACATTCAATACATTTTATTAACTAAAACAAAAACTGATATATCACAGCTTCTATGAATTAAATTACATAATTTTTAGACACACAAGAGAACTACAGAAACAAATGACACATCACATGTCCTAGAACAAAAATAAAATGTCCAGTTATACCTAGCTAAAATTAAAAGGATATCTGATACATCACAGACTACAGACCTTAAATAGTGTTTAGGCATAACACAACTACAGAAGCAAGCAATGTATCATAGGCCCTTAAAACTGAAATAAAATGTCTAATGCACCTAACTAAAATTAAAATATCCAATACATCACAGACTACAGACCTGAAAGAAAATATCAAAATGTTATGTCATCAGATATTTTTTTATATACATAAGTAGAGTAAGAATTGTCTATGAACTGCCAGTTTAATTTTCTGGCACTATTTCTTCAAAGCACTAGAATTTTCTATATAGCAATTTAGGTTTTTGAGAAATTATTTTTTTTTTACTCGGATTTAGGTAAGTAAAAATTATCTGGAGAATTTCTTGTAATATTTAATGATAATCTAAAGTTACTAACAAATTCTCCAGTTTCCTTCTCTTTTTTTTATATACAGAATACATATGTCTGAGTATAAAAGTCCATAAAATGGGGCTGTGCTTGGTAGCTTTTTCTTCTACAGCTTCTGAATGGAATAAAAGGCGAGAGATTCATTGATTGGCGTAATCTTTGTTTATGGCACAGGTTTTGTGAAATTGTTGTTTAGAAGACAGGATGATTTCATTTTATTCTCAAGTTTGACTTATTTTTTTGTGTAATGGTCAGTTAATTGCTATTTATTTGGGTAATATCCAATATATTCTTTATCTCGGAGTCAGGTTTGATCTTCACATAATTATGCCTCACACCAGTGGCTAATTTCTCAACTCATTTTCTTCTACTAACTGTGTTTTTCTTTTATTAGAAGTGGGAACGAATACTCTTAACTTGTATATCTATCTCTTTTCAAGAATATCAAAAAATAATAGTAAGTGAAAGTAAACACACTTTACAGATCATAATTATGGTGCTGATTTTATTTCACTTAAAACATTTACACCAAGATATAATTAATTTAAGATAAAGATTTTTACTCCTACTGGTATTAAATGTACAGGTCGAGCATGAGAATTTCTGTCCTCGCAACACATGTCCACATCTAATCACCACCAGTAGGTGGTGTGCTTTACTCATGAAATGATCAAAATTAGATACTGTCATTTATGTTAACATACACAGAGCAGTGGGAAAAAGCTTCATAAATGATTCTTTAATAGTTTTATAACACAGCAGCATAAAGGCATTAGAAATTCAAAAAAAAAGACTGTCAGCTCTAGCAATGGTGCTACTGTCTATTGTGTAAGCCTTATATGCAATGTAAGTTACATTATAATCCACCTTATAATGAATACTGCATAGTTTTCAGTAACTTGTTATATTATAAGGATACATTTATTTTGTTAAGAGTCACTTACAGGGTATATATGTATTAATTACTTATTGTGTACAACTAACTGACCACACTATTACAGCGATCATTTCAAGAATGGGTGGATGTCCCATAAAAGATTAGTTCTGGTATCTGACCACCTTGCACACCAGTTCCATTTGTGCTGTCTGAAGAACACTGAAACTGAAATGTAACATTCCCCACTGTGACCTCACTTAAACCTTCTTGACCAAAGTAACTCAGCTCTGCTCCATCCAAGATTGCAGATGCAGTATAGAAGGTATCTGATTCAATTTGAATCGGATGTTGAAAGTAAACATGAAATGTATTGCTAGAACCATCAGAGAAGAACTTGGTATCATTTTCAGCTAAAACTTTACCCATCCTTTTTAGCTCTATTTTTACTGTATAATCAGAAGCACCATTACTTGATCCATACAATCCAAAGCCAACAATAAAAATGCGTTTATCAACACAGAACTGAATGCTGTCACAACGTCCACGGTACCTCCACTGGTTGCTTCTATAAGCCGAAGACTGGAACCGATGACAGATCTGTGATTTGAGTCCTGTCCTTGGAAAGGTAGGAAAGTCCAAAATAGGCTTGTTACTGGCTGTAAAGTGAAGAAAAATATCAGTGGTTTCCTGTAAAGTTAATATCCTGGACTGAGCAGGCCCATTAGCAAATTCTTCTAGAGCCATTCCTGGGATGCGAATTAAATACAGAGCTTTTCCCAATACTTTTCTCTTGTTTTCAGGAATTGGTTCTATGTCTCTCCGTAAACACTCTGCAGTTGCCCAGTTCATTACAGCTTGGAACAGAATTGTTTCTTTTACATTCAAGGTCTCCCTAGAGAGAATAGTTTCAAGGGTGCTGTAATCAATGTCTCCAAACCCTTCTGAAGTTACAGCCAACTCTGCTTGAGCATCAATCACTTCCCAGCATCTCTGCATCAGGTCAGGTTCTTCAAATAGCTGACTCTGGCTCAATAAGACACAGGCATTCTTGGCAGTAAGGCTAGTTTCCAAGTAGGAAACACATGCTCTGGCTAGATGGGGGACTAGGTACTTTTTGGCAGCATACAGAGTAGCCAGCACTGTATCTGCTTCCAGGTTTATGTCGTCATAATACAAGTACCTAAATCAAAAATATCAGTGTTACTTGCAAATGCAACTCAAGCAAATATAAAAGCTAGAAACAATCCTTTAGTATAAAAAAAGGGGGAGGGGGAGGTTGACAAGTGACGTACTTTCAATGGTTGTTTATCTGAGATGCATAAAGACAATTGATTGATCTATAAATGTATTTAGACTTTGAAAACTAATACTAGTTGTATAACTATGATGCCAGAGATCTTAACTGTATAAACTATGCACAACATATATATGTAATTACACTCTCTAAGTGACATTAGTCGAGACATTTCTGAAAATTTGTATTGCTGTTTAACCAGAAAGAAGTTTACAGTAATGTGATGGGCGTGGCCTTGATAACTTGGAACCTATTACGTGAGCGAGTTATTAATACATGACTTATTAAATTTTCTGTCACTGTCATCCAGTTAATTAATGCTATAAACATTGAGTTTCAGGGGAAAAAAAAGCAAAATTTATTTAAACGTAATATATTTGCGAAGTTGGGTTTACTGGTGAATTTTGGTTACGCTAACCATAGAACTTTAAGAAATGTTTAGTTTTTTTTGTTTTTTTTTTTTTGTTAAGTAGGATGGACTTTCCATAATACTTCAGAATCCAAAGGGACCCAGCCAACAACAGAAGCCACTACAACATTATTTTCTAGCTTTACCAAATAACGTATTACGTAGGGTGACTGATGTATTTATTGACAGTATGTCATCAATTACATGAAACAACAATAGTATTAGTACTATTACTATAGGCTAATTTATTTTAAAAAATGTATCACTATTTCAAAAATATGGCAGAATATCAATAGTGAAAAGCATTTTTAATAATTGCCAAAAACAACAACAACAAAACTATCCCTTACGTTTTTACTTTGTAGCAATAGTACAAAAAACAAAACCAATTTTCACAGAAATTTATACTGTAAAAGAATTATGGGACTTGTACATAAATAACGAAAAATAATAATAACTTGGAAAATCAAATAAAAATGTACATATTTAAATTTGAGAAGTCTAAGTAAGAGTATAAAACACTGAAAGTGAAACTGAACGAATTACAAGAAAAAAAAGTCTAAAGTACTAATATTTGTAAAAGTTGTATGACTCATAGCCGGGGGGGGGGGTTAAAACACTAAAATTAGTTTAATCGTAAACTAAAATATAAAATTCACTTAAACAAAAGTTACCGTAGAAGAGTTAGAAAGGCAGCAGGTTCTACATCAGGGATTTCAATCTCACTTTTGTCCTCTGCAAGACCCCCATAAAACATTGCATAAAACACTGAACTTCCAGTTGCTAAGATGTACTTGTGTGCTGGTATTCGTTGAGTTGAGCCTTTCGGGCCTACAATAAACTGTACGTCACTCATCAATTCATTATTAAACATAGCAGCATTTCTCTCACGTACTGTTGCTTTGGCTGCTTGCCAATTAGGATCTAACGTCTGACCTGGGTTAGGGGACAGAGGTGGCACAACCATGGGCGGAAGGATGTGAAGACTTCCAGACCCTTTGTAAGGAGGTGGACTGGAAGCGGTAGTAAGCAGGGGGAGCTGTTGTTGAATCACTGTTGTTGTCGTTGCCACGTTGTTTCCAAATTGACCTATACATTAACAAATAAAAGGCTCTATAATTATAAATACCATTAAACAATGAATGGAGTAAAGTTTACCCTCTATATAATAAAATTTGTATGTGAAACCTATTGTATTTTCCTTTAGGTTCCTTAAAACATTTTAACGTTTCTGATATTAAAAAATACTTATGCTTTTGCGGTAAGTTAAGATATAATACGAAAGGATACCCTAATGTGTCTGTGATATCAAGTTTAAAAGCCGAAACCAGACAATGTCATAATAATCTAATTTAAAAAATAAATTAGTACACGAAAACGAATAGCAAGTGTTAAGCGTTATTTTTAAGAAGTGATCCGAGAATTCAGTGGAGTCGAGTTAATGTTCAAAACATTTCAGAAATAAATATAAGCACGATTTTCCATAAAATCAAACTTCAATCATATCTTGAAGTTAAAAAAACAACTGAGAATGAACTAGAAGCCAACGAGCTTTTTATCTTTTCTTTTAATTATCACCATAAACAGATAAAATGAGAGGATCCATCATTTTAGAAATTCACACATTCAGGTGAGGCCCTAAACAATATTATGTTAAAAACCGAACAAAAACTAGTGTTCGGTTTCAAAACGGAATGTAATCACAACTAGAAGTAACTGTTTTGTAACTCCAAGTTGCTGAGACTCTTCCTTGTTCTCTGTATAAACTTAATCCAGGACATAAGAGAGTTTTGACCTTCGTAAAAAGATTTCCACTTTTCTAGCACACGAAAATAGAGCACCGTACAGCTACTTGTTATTATCCGAAACCCACACTAAGACGACATGTTAAGCAACTACATAACATGACTCAGTGTCTGTCATGTAACACCTCCTAAACCGCTGGTCTCGCCGACTTCTAAGTGGTACGAAACGAATCGTCTCGGTCCGGAAGCTTGCACAAATGTTGAATTTTTACCACCACCCCGGATAAAGCGGGGATTTCCCGAAAAACCCTTCTCCTAAACTGCTGGACTCACCAACTTCTAAATGGTGTCAAACGAATTGTTTTGGTCCCAAAGCACAAAGATAAACTTATTCACCCAACCCCTTAGGGAACCCGGGTATTTCGCGAAAACGAACCCAAATTTGGCATTGACATACATTAGAGAACGTAAATAAGTAGGTCTACTAATTACGGTTCGTACTTTAGGCAGTCCTATACTAGAGTGAAGTAAATTTTCAGTATGTGTGTGCATATTGTCTTATAGCAAACCCACATCGGGCTATCTGCTGGGTCCACCGAGGGGAATCGAACCCCTCATTTTAGTGTTGTAAATCCGAAGACTTACCGCTGATCCAACTAGGGAGGGGGCAAATTTTCAAATAAAAAGGCATAATAAATTGTTGTGATAAAATGAATTATGTGGACAACACTTTAAACCAGGATCGTTTACCTGAAAGGCTGAACACACTGTTCGTTTATTTTATGACTATGAACAATATACTTAATGAGTTTTAATTATTCTACTTAGAATAATTACATTTAGTAATTTTAAATTCTATATATACAAACTTTTGTTGATTAAAAATTTGAATATGTATAA
>NW_013666309.1:427993-442963 GCF_000517525.1 Limulus polyphemus
ATCAATTTGCATTAGTGTAAAGTGTAAACATATATAGACTTAAAAACGTTGAATATTATTTATGATTTTAAATTTATACACAAGTGCCAAAATACTATAATCATATACAGGCTTGTTTTAGAGCAAAGCCACAGTGGGTTATCTACTGTTGTCAGGGTTTTATACATGTGTGGGGTAAGGGTTCTTCTACAGTAGATGTCTGTGACTTATTGGCGATAAATTTCAAAAATAAATGTACAGTACACAATCCACTTGTTTTAAAATAATATATTCAAAACAAATCACACGTATGTACAAAAATTCTTTAGACTATGGAATATCACAGTTGTATCTGAAACTCTAAATAATTCTCTTTTCTTGTCAAAAGTCCACTTAGGCTGGTTCAATTACTTTAGAATCCAATTGACAAGAACTTTTCCCTACTCATCACAATTGTATCAGTGAATAATTCACTAATGCTACCCCATGGGTTACCACAGTTGTATCCTGAACTTCAAATGATTGTCTCCTTTTCGTCAAAGTCCACACAGACGGGTTCAATTACTTTATAATACCCTTTGACAAGATAACTTATTCTCCTCATCTCTATTAATTAAACCTTGGAACTCACTTTAAAATATCGATCATTATGGCTAATCACTCACGCCCGCTAACTTCACGTTTTCTTTCGCTAACTAATTTTCTGACTGAACTGAATTACACTTTTCTTTCTACTTTACTTGCACTCGCCTATATTTATACTTTGCCCAACTAAGTCCTCGAATTTTCGACAAACTACGCAAGCGACGCTGTAAGGTAACAATACTCACTGAAAAGTAACGTGACGTCAACAATATTAGTAAAGTCTAGACAACAATGTAATTGCAAACACAACGTAAGACTCATACAGAGTTACGTAACGAAATTTGTCACAACTAACACTTTTAAAACAATCCATCTTCAATACTCCTGTCTTAGGAACTAAACAGTCATTAAATATTAACTCCCAAAATAAATTAAATAATAACGCCTACACTAAATAGTATTGTATACCCAACAACCATGTCCACCGAGGAGAATCGAACCCTGGATTTTAGCGTTGCAAACCCATACACTTACTGCTGTCCCACCGGGAAACAAGCCCAGGAGGCATTATCTTAATCCCGAAAGGGTGTTAGTAACGAGTTAACCCAAATCGTTAATTAAAGAAGTTTAATCACTGTATGACTTCCAGGCATTGTCTGTTTTTGTTATTATTTTAACATAATTGTATTTTAAATATCTAATATAATTTCTCCTTCCATTTTCTGTCCATTTTTAAATGCTTACTTTATCAACGGTTTACCGCACAATGTTAGATTCTATCACTGTTGCATAAGCTCTTAGGCCAGGACTTGTAATATGTACATAATAGTCTAAACCAAAGTGTTAACTTTTCAACACCATATTCACAACATACATATTCGAAGTTTCTTTCAAGACAACTACAATAGCATCATTTTACTGCGCTTGGTCTTTGTAGATTCAACTTTCAAGTCTCACTCATAAAGATTCTTTCATTGGTACCTAGAATGTGTCCCCTGGTGGTTTAGCGGTAATTAACGGCCTTACAACGCTAAAATCTAGGGTTCGATTCCCCACGGTGGACACAGCTGATAGCTCATTGCAGCTTTGCTCTAAAACGAACAAATGAACCTAGAATGCTGTTCTTAGATTTTCATATACATGTTTTTTCATTTATTTTTTGCTTTATCGTTTAGTTCTGACTACCACTAGTTATGCTCGATCCCTTGTGAGATTAGTTA
The DNA here is from genome assembly GCF_000517525.1 of Limulus polyphemus. Lineage (NCBI taxonomy): Eukaryota > Metazoa > Arthropoda > Merostomata > Xiphosura > Limulidae > Limulus > Limulus polyphemus. Next base: position 429,778 of record NW_013666309.1, read on the forward strand.
AAACAATATTCAAACTATTTTCAAACATAAACACAGGCACCGGCTTTACACAGTTTCATTTCTTTAATGAATATAATCTCTTATTATCTTGAGACTTGAACATTCAGTACAAGTGACAAAATTCCAACTCAAGTTCATACCACTGACCTCATACCTTACCAAACCTACTATGCACCTTTCTTCAAGTCAATTGAAACATAAATGGCTTTTTGTTTGTTTGATTTTGCTATGATATCAAAGCTCGAAAATGACATTGAACCAAACGATATATTTGGTTTGTTTGTTTTTGAATTTCGCACAAAGCTATCTGCGCTAGCCGTCCCAAATTTAGCAGTGAAAGACTAGAGGGAAAGGCAGCTAGTCATCACCACCCACCGCTAACTCTTGGGCTACTCTTTTATCAACGAATAATGGGATTGACCATCACTTTGTGACGCCCCCACGGCTGAAAGGGCAGGCATGTTTGGTGGGACGGGGATTCGAACTCGCAACCCTCAGATTGCGAGTCAAACGCCCTACCCACCTGGCCATGCCGGGCCGATATTTTTGATGTTACAAAATTTTTAGGGTTTAAGCTGTATACGATGATCGCAAGGTAACATTCCTAACAATAAAAACGTGTTATATTTTTGTTCAAAAGGTGTGACGTTCGGAACATTTTATACAGAATTTTTGTGGGATCATCTGACTTCTGGTTGGGAAACTATTATTTTGTATGGAACTTTTTCGCGTTAAAAAAAGAAGAAAGTTCTTTTCTGAAAACATCTACGTGAATAATTCCGCTGTACATCTTTGGAGGTTTCATTATTTATTTTTATAACTGGCAGCTAATTCACAAAATCTTAAAGCTTTAATTAGAAAACGGAATACATTTCTTTTAATAACATTATCGGTAAAATTAGAGAAGGATATTAAATAAGGGAAGGAACGCTTATGTTTTCATGTACATTTTTACACATCTATGACGTTGAAGTCTTTCTTTCACTGGATAATCAAGCAAATAGTAAATATTTTCTTATACCAAAGAAATAAAGCTTATAAAGCCCCCCCCCCCTCCTATAGCTCAGTGATAAGTCTGAGCGCTTACAACGCTAAAAAACCAGGTTTCGATACCCATGGTGGGCACAGCAAAGATAGCCCATCGTGTAACTCTGCGCTTGTCAACAAGTAAAACATAGATCTTTAAAAAACCACGACATGCATGTGGTTCCTCTTTGAATTTATTAATATTAATACATAAGCTTAACTATTTTATCTCGAATAAAAGGAAACAAACTGTATAATCCCACATTACAACAAAATTTGCATGTAACCATGTAATTCTTATACATAATATACTCACAAAAGTACTCAACAGCGTTTAAGACTAAAATTTAGTAATCTCTTGATTTTAATTACCGACTATAGAGCAAATACGATGGCGACATTCTGAATTTACTCATGCGCAGTAATCGTAGCCTACTTCAAAATAACGATACCCTGGCGATTAAACAAAGCACGACTATGAGAGGTCATGTGAAAAAAACACAATGTGCAAGGACAAATGGGCGTTGCGTGAAATAACAAAGAAAGTAATAACTAGGATGTCGAGGTTTTGTTATGGAGAACAAGAAATGAAAACTGATGACATACGCAACTTCTACGTGAACTCAGAACATATATTTTTTAGTCTAACTTTTTGTGATGTTTAAATTTTGTTTTCATTATTTGTAAATTAAGTACCTTTTATTATACAACAACAATATTTTAAAATGTGTAGAAACTGTTGTATAATTTTCACTATTTACCTCATTAGTGTGTGTGTTTTAATAGCAAAGCCACACCGGACTATCTGCTGCGTCCACCGAATGGAATCGAACCCCTAATTTTAGCATAATAAATCCATAGCCTTACCGCTGTCTCACCGGAGGACTACCTCATTAATACTATGTATAAAACAAGAACATTTAACCCGGTCTAAGAGAAGAGGAAAAATTATATTTACTTTTCAACATTTAAGTACTATATAAAACATTTAATATACTGTAACTAATAAACAAGTTGGACGTTAAAATTTTTCAATCCACCGTTTAATATTTCACTGATGACTTTATCAGAGGCTTGATTTCCAGTTCGTCGCACTGGATCGGAAAAATATTCCATTATTTGGAACGTGTTTTTTTTTTTATATCACTATTTGTTGAATAATTTGCCATAATATTGTTGTTCCCGTACGTGCAAGTTAATGTTACTTCAATAAACAAATGATTAAAAAAAAAAAAAACGACACTCTACTTTATATATCTTGTCCACAATATGTAATTAGTCTTTGCCACCATTTGTTTCAACGCGGATTGGTAGAAAATTCATTCATTTACATGTCTTTAATATGTTAGACATGTATTTACAATTTATACATGCTTTTGCCATGACCTTTTCTTTTTCTACTTTAACGCAAGATTATGACTTGAATTTTGATACACACAAACGTATATCCTGTTTCATGTAGCCGTCTAGTTCAGTGTTAGCTGGAGCGAAATTTAAATTCTGTTTTAGCGTATAATAATTAATTGGTAGCAAGCAAGGTACTACAAAACGTATTCTCCACATTTTTATCACCCAATTAACATTACATAAGAACAAACAAAAGAAATTTTGTTTTGAACAAGTGTTTGTTAACTTGTATAAGAATTCCTATAGCAGAGCGTATCTCAAAATGAACACATTATTTTGAGTCACGCAGAGACTAATTAGTCAGGATTTATAAGTAACACCGCAGAAAAAGTCACCAATCTTCAATATAAAAGCATATTATGACTTTGAATTTAGCTTGCTAACTGGAATGAAAAGTTGAACAAAGTTCTATGTAAAGTATGAATTCTGCTCATGTTCAGGAAAGTACTGTTAAATGTCAAGATCATGTAATATAGTACACTACCCTGTAATAGTGGAAATCAAGGTAATATACGATTATTAATAGACTACACAAAAACAGGGGAGTAAGTATAAAAGATGATGTTGGATTATGCTCTGATGGGTTTGCTATGTTAAGAACCATTAGCTATAAATCTATCAGACATACATCTCATCTTACTTCTATCTTCAGCCACATCCATAATCAATGGGTGAAACCCCTTTCAATCTCTCTTCTTGCTCCTGTTCCAGCTTGTCAATCCTTAATCATAGCTGGAAAAGTAAGGGATGCAAGGCCACTTTGAAAACTCTTCTTAGAGCCATCTTATTCAGAAAACTTTTGTCTCTCTCTGGTTAAGTGGCCTGGTATGGTCTGGTGATCAGAACATTTGACTCACAATCTGCAGTTTGTTTGCTTTGTGATATCTAGGACTGATTATTATTATTCATTTCCCTCCTTTTTTTCATATTTGTCTTTCACACTGATTTTTTGATAGAGTTTTTATGGCTAACTTCTCCCAGATTGCAGCCCCATTATCTTCTCTCACTAAAGACTATGCATATTTTAGATGGGCCTAGGAGTGTGACCAAGCATTCCTGTCCCTCAACTGAGATTCATTAAAAGCTCCAGTGTTTGTGTAGCCATCAAAATATTGAGTTCTTGTACTGGTGCCTGCAATGGTGAAATAGGGGCAGTGTTACCACAGTTGCAGAATGAAGTAGCATGTGTAAATGAATATGCTATTCATATGCTCATGGTTCCTGAATGCTGATACTGCACAACAAAGAAAGAACTGTTTGAAGTTGTGGTCTTCATTAAACACTAACGACATTATCTTGATAGTAGAAAGTTCACACTTTGGGTGGACCATGCATCACAAAATTGGCTTATAAGCTTTAAAAATTCAGAATATGTCTTTAAAGTTCTTTTTATAAGTATTAATTTACTGAGTGGTCGGTTTTGATAAAGTTTTTTTATGTTGTTTTCTTTTATTATTGTATAAAGGGTTTTGTTTTACAAAGAAAGAGGTTGCATCTTGGTAGCAGCATATAATATTTTAGGAAATAATATTTTATATAATATTTTTATTACTATCACTTTGTACTTTTTGTATTTTAGTATGTGATTTCGGTTTACAAGGGTTTGTGTTATTCCATATCATGTAAATGTTATTTCTGATATTGTGACTTGTTTTGATTGTGTTGTATTTCATCTCCTGTTGTAACATGTGATCTTTTGTTTTGTGTAAAATTGTTATTTTCCTTGGTATGTATTGTTAAACAAGTGATTTGCAGGGGCCAGTGTAAGTTGACTGGTACATGGGATATTTTAATTGTTGTTTAAAGTTAGAGCTAGCTACTTTGGCCTCAAGGTAAAAGGGAGAGGATAAGTGTAGTATGCAAGCATATGTTTCCTTCCCCCTTAGTTAATATATACATTTTCCAAATTTCTATACATGTTGAGCATGTGTTACTAATACAAATAGTAAGTCAAAGAAGCCAACAAATTCCTCTCACCTTAGTTCCTCACATAATTAGGTTATTTAAGTAGCATATTACATACATTTTCTTATGAGAAAAATTGCTGTAACACATGGATAATGTATAAAAAATGCAACAATGTTTGTGAGAGACTGAATAAAGATTGTTTCACTGTATGATACACCTAATCCAGTCTATTTCTTTCAAATTCAGTTGATGTTAAGATAATCCAGACTTGTTTTGCAAAACATTTTCTGAAGAACCTCCAGTTATTCTGCAGCTCCTACCTTTAGTTGCAGGGAAATCAATACATCTAAAAATACCACAAGAGTATGACAGAGTCATTACAAAGAACATCTGTCTGCTCTTAAAGGTGTTAAAGAGAAAACCTAAACAATGTTCAATGCTCTAAGATGCTTGACCTTCAACTGTTTGATGGGAGAAATTAAATGTTAGTTTAATGATAAGGAAAAGCATTAAGAATTATGTTTCTTCCACCACAAGTATTAAAGCAGCACCTAGGCAGAGAATTGGCCAAAGATACAAATTCCACTAGTTACAAAAATTCAGACAAAGTTCCACATGTGGAAAGTGAAATATATTTGCAGTAGTCCACTTACGAGCTAAATTATTAAAAGTTTGAAGCTGCCTCTTGATAATCTTGATATTTGGCAAATGATATGAAATATGGAGGTCATCAACTTAGGGTCAGTTGGAAATAGAGGAAGTTACTCTGCAATAGTGTTTACTTCAATGGAATAAATGTAATGCTCATTTAGGTCTTGCTTGAAGGATTCTGAAATAACTGATCCAATTTGAACACGAAGAGATCTACATAAAAATGTTCAAATGATCATGCAACATATAGAATTAGGGTCTTTTAAGAAAACAATACTTCTAGGTACAATCACACGCCCTTTTAAGGTAAAACAAAGATACAGAGATGTTTACTTCTAACAAAAGCTTTCCTAATGGGTGTTTTAAATTTTATTAGATGGCCTATGATGGTGTTATCACTGGAAAAGTCATGCTAATTGTTGGAAAAGTGATTAATTAATTCAAGGACCCAAGCAAGTCTTGCATCAGCCATTTTCTCTAACACTGTAATAAAAAGAAAGTTAGACAATAGCCTATAATTTGAAGGATTCAGGGCATTCTTCCCAGGATTTGAAAAAGAATGGCAATGACCTAAAACTATAAATAAACAAAGAATCCCTTCCTACCAGATTTTGTTTAAGAGAAAAGGTGTAGGAACAAAATTTCCCAACATCTCATAATAAATACCATCCTGTAAAGTGATGAATATAACTATATCTCACTGAAAAGTCAGTTACATTCCTTCTGGCTATCAAACCAAAAACTAAAAGAATGTTCTTGGCCCATTTATCAGTAGTTTGGAATCAGGAAGAAAAGGTGGGTAGAAGAACTATAATGGTGAGAAAAGCTCACCCTAAGGATTTTAGCAATCCTCAGAAAAATCAGCTATCTTACCATCAGGATACAAGATAAAAAGACCAATGTCTTTGGATAAAAGCTGCATAGATAATACAGTCAGTCAGTCATGAACTTGAAAAAAAACATTAACAAACTATTATCATCAAAAAGCATTAAAGTCAGGTCTATTACCCTTCTCCAGTTTCCAAGCATAGCACACAAACAAGGTGGCACTACTTCCTACAATCCTTTCTCAAAATAACAGGAAAATTATTGCTATCACATGGACTGTCATTCATCATCCAAGAAAAAAAAGAAGGTGAAGAAGTGGACATCTCCCCAGGTGATATACAATTAATGTTAAGCACGAATGACAACAGTTCCAATGGTAGAGGGCTGGTGAAAAAATTATCCCCCTCTAGGAAGCATCTAAAGAGAGACCAGAATGTGTGGAACCAAAAGGGAAAATATCACACCTCAACGGGAGACTGCGCCACATCTGACCCATATATACTATTTACTTTTTATAGCAGTGTTGTGAACATAAAAGTCAGAAAAACATGAAGGAATCCCAGAACATGTATGACCGATGAATGGGACTCCTAGGTGTCGAGTGGCTAGGGTGCGACAAACTGTAGTAGTAGTAGTAGTAGTACTAGTTCGAACTCATCCAACACCAGTTGGTTTTTGAAATGGTACATCAGATCTGTGGTAGGAAGAGAATCACCTACCTCTTCATCTCAAAATGGGAATTGGTAGGGAAGACAAGCTTCTGTATCAAAATCCATCACCACTTGCATGCATTTCCAACACAACTAACATCAGATTCACCAAGAACTGACATCCAGCAGACGGAAGGAAGGTGAAAAGCCCCAGCAGGATGACATTTATGGTCCAAAACCTGATGGCAATGGGAAAAGTACTTCCAGTCCGTGGTAGGAGGAGGATATCCAGCTGTACACAAGCAGAAAAACATGCTGCATCCAGCTACAACCAACACCAGATCTGCTGGGAACTGACATCCAGCAGATGGTAGGAAGAGAGAACACAAACCTGTGGTGCATCTCCAGTCCAAAACCTGGCGGCAGTGGGCATTTGTCATCCAGTCTGTGGTAGGAGAAGGGATACTGGCCAGTACACATGTGAGGACTTACTTAGCTGGACTATCTTTAACCAACACTGTATCCACCAGAAATGTACATTTGGAGGACAGTAGGGAAGATGAACATTTCAGCCTGAGGGGCAAACTGCAATTATATATATATATATATATATATATATATTCGAGACATGGCAGAATGCTTACAAACCAAAACCTCGGCGGTATTTGGAATTGTACATCAGGTCCACAGTAGGAAGTGCTATATGCCAGTGACACCTGCAGAATGCCACCTCCCTACTCTCAACTGAGTGGTATGATTCAATAATCAGGAAAACAGGCCTCCATGATCCACCACTCCAGTGGCTAGGAACTGGTAAGTGGTAAGGACTCTCATGCTCCCCTTGAAGAAAGGGGGAATAAATGGAGTGGAGAGTTCAGAGGACTGCATCACCAGAGACAGTGCAACAGGTGACCATGATACCTATTTTGAAAAGCAGAGCTACCAGGCAGCATCGGAAATTGTACATCAGGTCTGCAATAGGAAGAGACTGAATGCCACAGAGCAGCAGAGATGGCCACCAATCTTTGTCTGCTTTACTCATGTTAGTCCATGAGCATACAGTCTGGGACGAACATAATTATGAAACAAAAAACCTCTAGAGAGAACTAATAGCAGTCCTATGGAACACCCCATCACTAGAGCATAGCCAAAACCTGCGAAGGAATTGTTCAGTCATAGATAACAATAAAATGGAGACACACACAACCAACACCTGGCAGCATCTGGAATTGTACATCAAATCCGCAGTAGGATGGACTACAACATAATTGACACTGAGCATGGTTGCAGGATTGACAGTGCAATACAATAGAAAAAAGGCCCTGAAAAATTAAGAAAAATTATAAAAAAAGAAAGTAACCTTTCACCAAAACACATAAATTTAAATAAATAGTAAATAAAAACTAAGTCAGTAGCATAATGGAAAACTTCGACAAATCCATGAGCAAAAACCAGCATGTCTGTACAGTACTACTGTCAATCAAGAAGTGATTAATGAGTGCAGATGTGAAGAAGGTGCTGGTTATGATAGAAGTGGTGTCACGCTCCTATTGGTGGAGAGATGCTGCATAAACATTTGGATGCGGATATGCAGAAGCAGGAGGTGGAAGGCTAGTGGCATGCATTGAAAATTTGCACCGATAGAGGGAAGTACTAGTCGAGAAAAGCTATTTTGTGAGACACTAAGTCCGTCTAAACCTTTTCATAAATAATGGTGACATTTCACCCAGGGATTTGTCTAATAATGAATGGATGATGGGAAACAATGCACATGTGGGAGAAGAAAGATAAATCATTCCTTGATTTCAATATGTGAATCCTGTACATTTCTTTTTACATGCACAATACCTACTATTCTAACCTATATTGGAAATTCAAATATATTAAAAGTAATTTGAAAATAAATGTTATTTATCATTAACTGACTTCCTGCTAAGCCAATTAAAATAAACAGTTTTATAATAACCAATGAAGAGAGATGCTGAAAACTTGCATTTAACTAAAGTAAAATATTCAATCATTAGCATGGAAATAATGGTATCCAAACTAGGTATACTGAATAATTATATGAGGGAAAATTTTAAATTAACCAAAAGCAAGGGTATACCCAAAAATGCTATACTAGTATACTATGAAAAAATGTGTATGTAAACAAACCAATAATTACAATTAAGCTGTGATAATATATCCACTTTAACAAAAACACCAGTATGTGACAATGTAGAACTATACACAGCATATAATTAAATTAACTAGCCTAATACTACATAATACAGATATATATTTATGATGACTATTATCATATAAGATAAAAGGATCTTTAGATATACAATATTTACCATGCAATATAAAAGCAGTTATAACAGCACACATTGTCCTTTATGTAATTTGAAGTTTTTAGAATATCACACAATGTCTAATGAGCAATATGTGACCATCAAATATCAAATACACAGTTCAGTAGGCAATTTGGAGGCATTTAATATTCGAAAATACGGACCAACTCAAACAGTTTTTATTGACATGACAGCAGACTTCTATGTGTGCACCATCAGTGGCTCTCAGCACGTTTAACCGATATTCGATTTCAGTCCACATTTGCTGCAACATGCCCACAGTTACAGTGCTGATAGCATCCATTATCCTGTCTTTATCCGCATGATGTTTGCTTAGGTGTGTGATACACGATATCCTTAACATACCCCCATACTTCTTTCCTGTAGTGGCATCTGTAATTATGCTGCATCACAGTCACTGACTTTGTCTGTGCAAGCCAAATGACACACTGAGCCTTTTCTTTCACAGTTACCATTTTATGTACTAAAACTACTCATTGGAGTGAAAAAAAAACATGGCAATAAAAACTGTTCCAGTTGGGTGACAATATGTTGAAAACTGCATGGTTGTATTTCCTTACTTATTTAAGAATTAAATTTTAAAATTTTGGACCACCATGTATAATATAAAGTTAAAGACTAAGATAACTCTGTCGTTAAACAGAACTTGTGTAGTACTTTGTATAAATATACCCTTCAGTCATTGTGGATACAACTGTACACTCAAAGTATTCATATTACTCTTATTTAACTCCCTTCACTAAGAAGTCAACCACAGTAGATACACTTGTATGTATGTTAATAACTGTTTATTTTGGAGTATTGTAAAAAGTTACACACGGGTTACCCATACTAGCTGTTCCTAATTTTGAACTGACAGATTACAATCTTTTGGGTTACTCTTGTTTATTACTTTTATAACACAAAGTACCAAGTGAGATTTTGCAGTCCCATTTTGTGCACCAAGTTTTCACAGTCCAGCGCAATAACCCATGTTATTATTATTTTTTATCTTTATTTCACTTTTAAGTAAAGGTGAAGTTGTTATACTGTGTAGCACAAAGGGACTAATTCACACACACACACACACACACACAAAGACACAGTCGTATGTGAATCAAAGAGAACTTATGAGTAAAGAATATATATTTAATAAAATGAAGATTATAATGACAAATCTAGATTGGTTCCTCTTAGGTTTCCAAATTATTTATTGTAAAAACGTCACGAGAGCTACAACAGCATTACAAAGTGCAAATCTTACCATTAAGTAAGGGCCCAAATGCGATTTCCAGCATTTTCTCTGAAAATAATATTTAAACTGAGAGAGTAGGTGAGCACAGATGACACTTGTGTCTGTGCTTCATCCGTTATCTTCCGTAATGTCACAAGGATAAACCACAAAACTAACTATATCGAGCGTATAGCTTTCGTCGACTCTAAACAATACGCAACCACGACTACCTGCTTCTTCACTAACTTGAACAAGGTAAGTCGTGTAAGCACATAGCGACACAACTCAACTTATAACCTTTCCCTCATTTTGACAGGCCTTCACTTCATTGAAGAAAAGGGGGTCACGGACAACGTATGCTGCAAAGGTTCACCGAAGTACTACAAAAACAATTATTTTTTATATATAAACTATGGTAGTAGACGTGTTTCACTGACTTACGTTAAATATTTCTGATTCGGGAGCTTTTCTCTTGAACGTACTCCTACCTATCTTTGGTACTAAGGTTAAAGTATTATTTAAAGTCACGTGATTTACCTTAGAAAACGTAAGACGTCTATGGTCAGTGTTACAAGTATACACTAAACACGATAAAACGCCTATGGTCAGTGTTACAAGTATACACTAAACACGATAAGACGCCTATGGTCAGTGTTACAAGTATACACTAAACACGATAAGACGCCTATGGCCAGTGTTACAAGTATACACTAAACACGATAAGACGCCTATGGCCAGTGTTACAAGTATACACTAAACACGATAAGACGCTTATTGTCAGTGTTACAAGTATACACTAAAGACGATAAGACACTTATGATCAGTGTTACAAGTATACACTAAACACGATAAGATACCTATGATCAGTGTTACAAGTATACACTAAACACGATAAGATACCTATGATCAGTGTTACAAGTATACACTAAACACGATAAGACACCTATGATCAGTGTTACAAGTATACACTAAAGACGATAAGACACCTATGATCAGTGTTACAAGTATACACTAAACATGATAAGACACTTATGATCAGTGTTACAAGTATACACTAAACATGATAAGACACTTATGATCAGTGTTACAAGTATACACTAAACATGATAAGACACTAAAAGTTTCGATATAAAATATATCTCAAAAGTGAAAACTAGTTTCCATTACTGGCAAATTCACTTGAATACTTGACTTTGTGTAAAAATTTAATGACATTTTTTGGTATTATCTTCTCTTTATCGAAAGCTAGTTTAAGTTAATTATACCACTGAAAAAAAAGGCCCCAAGGGCCGGGACTTGAGCCCAGAACCTCTGGTTAATACAGCCAGTGCTCTACCACTGAGTTATTCAAGAGTACAAGCCGACAACATTAACTTTTAAAGCTTTTTACTGTGATTATATTCATCGTACTACGTTATAACAGGTACACAACAGACCCAATCATATGAAATTTATCCACACTCTACTGACTTGTATGTATTTCAAAATTCAGTTATAAAACAAAGAAAAGGTAATATTTTACATTCAATTTTAAGTTAAAAGAAACTCCGGTACCGGGACTGGAACCTAGGACCTAGAATAACCAAATAATGCGGACAGTACAATGTACGTAAAATGTACTTTTTTACAGTGTGTGACAACTATTCGTATTTATTAACACTTGTACCAAAACAACTGCGTGATGTTCAAACAGTTTACTATTTCCTACAGGGTTATGATTGGTGATAGTTTTATTTTTTAAGGCAATCAAATTTAAAAAAGATATAGAAATTATAGTTATTTTGAATTTTAAATTTGAATACCTCAGACAAAAATATGAAAGGTTGAGTTTGTGGGCTGACTGTACATGTTATCGCTCCACCCTGTTCTGTTGCATCTCTTGTTTGTTGTTGTTGTTGTTATAACTTTTTAACACGACACAAAATGCGTTTTATTTTTTAACGTATCAGTTTCTACCAGAAATGTTTTTATTGAAGATTATTAAATCAAAATATGATTATTTCTTCCCATTTCCAGTCTTTTGTTGAATATACGCGCATATATACGTAGAAAACGGTTTTGATTTTGATAACTTTTGTTGTTCGCGGGTCATTGTTAAATGTGCACTGAGCACCTGTATTAGTGTAAGTTTCAAAGTTTAAAGCACCAAAGCCTATTTACCGAGAGAATAGTTTTAAGCGTGGTTATATCCCTCCAATGGATGTACTTTAAGAAACCTGAAACCGTACAAAATCAAGAGGTTTTTTACAACTGAATGTATTTCTGCCTGACTGTGAAACATAGCAAGTTTGACCTGCCTTATATAACCTCTAAATTCTTGATTTTAAGAGAAGATTATAGACACCATCTTGGGAGTGAAAAGGAGTTGTTCATGCTACATTGTTGTATGAAAGACGCTACGTTGTTTCAGTGTAAATGTTTGTATGTTTGTTTTGGAACAAAGCCACATCGGGCTATATGCTGTGTTCTCCGCGGGAAACCGAATCCCGGATTTTAGCGCCATAAACTCAAAAACTTACCACTGTCCCACCGGGGGGGGAGAGAGAATATGCGTGCATGTGAATAGAATATAACTGTATTAAAAATGAAGATTCTAATAATTCTACATGACAGGTATTGTATTTCCTGGTAAATGCAAACGATCAAAGGAGAAAAAATGGTAAATATCACTCGTAAAGTAACTTTAATCACAGGCATTTATGAAACAATAGACATTAATGCTGCTTAAAAGTCAAATTCCAAAACACGGCTATAAGCAATAAATGCAATTTTTAACGTAAACATATACGTGATATTAATATTTGTAGCTATGCAACCTATATAAAAACAAGTGTGTGTCACATCATACTTGATTTCTCGAAATAGGAGATGTCATAAAAGACAAAACGCATTTATCCAGATAGAATAGTTCAATTACTGTCTGCCCAATACGATTTTAGTGACGGGGGTGCAGGAGGAGGCTACCATGAAACCTTACAAGTGTAGTGAGTGTTGGTATAATATGCCTAAAGTAAAGACTTAGTGTGGGAGAACCTAGCCTAGAACCAATTGCATAATATTTATCATGAAAGTAAAAATATCGATTCAATTATAAACTTAAATTGTTTCTGAATTAAGCTATTTTTGTAATATCACCAACGCTTTTA
>NW_013666309.1:442973-444045 GCF_000517525.1 Limulus polyphemus
CAACGGAGACTTTAAATTAAGAAATCAGCAAATATTTTTCCAGTTTTGTTGTTTATACATTTCATTTTATACTTTCAGTACATAGACTAACAACAATATTAGGTTATAATTTTGTTGCTAAGCAACATGTGTAACGAATATGTTGTCATGTATTTACTTTTAATATGAACGCTGTTTAGATTAAGTTCGCATTTAAAACTATGCATAACTTATAGTGTTGGATATGTATTGCGTGTAACGAATTTATATATTTATTTTAATGACAACGTTTGTTTTGATTGAGTTTGTATTTAAAAACGTGCGTAGTTTACAGTGTTAGTTACGTACTGCGAAACTCCCGCCAATTCTCCAAGGTTGTAGAATATTGTGAACATATGAATCGACAATATATCCACTTCCGTAACCCGATTAAATATAGCTCAGTATTGTTGTCGGAATTTTCGAGAAAAAACCTTTCCCGCGCCTATAAAAACAGCCAAGAGAGAGAGCTTAAAAAGTTGGCTAGGAACCTGCTATAACTGTGTGCTATTAGTCTATCAACCAAGATTTTGCTAACCCTTATCAGCCGGAAAATTAACGACATTGACCAGGAACATTTATAAATTTCGAACGTCAGTGGATTCTCATCAAACATTAGTATCTTTCCGAAAGTATCACTGAATTCTCATCGGAAATAAGTGGTTTTATGAAAATATTATTATCTCACTTCAATGGTCCAACAATTCAGTGTCTGGCAAAGCTAGCTAGCTTCTCGGCAATTGTACGTACATCGACTTCAAGTTAAGTCGCTGGATATCAAGGAGACTCTGAACTAGAAAGAAGATTCTATGTTGTTTGTAAGTTAGTGGAATTGTTTATAAGACTTTGTTTGTGGTAATTATTCGTAATAATTGTTGTTGCAAATTATACTGGTGTATATATATATATATATATACATATTAAAACGTATTTGTGTGAAAAACGAAAACGATGTGTGTCAATCTTGTTGGCAAATAGCGTAAATTAACTAAAATATCGGCTTTGGACTATTTCAAATTCGAAATGCGTAACACATGACACAAAAGCCATTGTT
>NW_013666309.1:444757-448707 GCF_000517525.1 Limulus polyphemus
ACCCCCGCCGGTGTTTCTTGTTCTGATCGAGTTCTGCTATGAGCATCAAGTTCACAATACTAACTACACTTACCAGCATCGAATGGACGATTTGGAAGGTTACTGAAACGTCATTATGTTTCTGTGTCTTCGTTTAACATCTCCAGTTTTATAACACGAACTATTTACTCAAGTCATTAAGTCCAGTGTTAACCCTGCCAATCTTACAGCTGTGTTTAGATGGGTATTTTGCGCATGTCATGTTAGTAAGGTCATGTAAACTGATGAAAGAATACATAAACACATTAATTTCGAACTATTTCTTGGAAACCTGAAATAATTATTTCTAAGAATGCTTCACCAATTACATAAATACATACAAAGACGTATCTTACGTCATAGCGCAGTATAGCTATCTGATATTGTAGAAAGCAATTTTCACTGTAATAATAATACCATTAAATTCAACATAATTTCATTGTTTCATTGAATATCTCATCACTAGACTCAAAACTGTGATTGTTACCAATAATAATTTGTGTAATTATAATAGTTTTAATATTGTACTGACAATATACTGTATATAATCATACATGACAGAAAAACTTCACAGCGGCTTTAGAACAATATCCGAAATAAAAAAAATATGCTGGGTTGATTCGGATGATTGCTTTCGACCGTGAAACATGGCAATTTTTTTTCATGTTGTATTTTGTTAGCGCAAAGCTGCAAAATGGGTTATCTGCGCTATGTTCACCGCGGGAAATCGAACCCAGATCTTTGGCGTTGTAAGTCCGTAAACTTATGTTGATCCGAAAGGGGTATTTTTTTTAATAAAATAATTAATAACCTTGATGTGATGAGAAAATTATATATACAAAATAGGGAGAGAAACGCAAGACGCCACATTGTTGTAGCGTGTAAACTTCTTAAAATGAGGTCCAACTCAGTTTCAGTGGATAGAGAATATACATGTTTAAATTCTAAAAAGTGCAGTAGAAAGTGTAATAAATATATTTCGCTTGATTAGTATTTTGAATAATCAAGATACATTTTTAAATCATAGAATCCAATCTAAAAGTAAATTATTTAGAAATTAGCTAAAGTAACAAGATGTGCATATAATAATATGACTATTCTGTATCTTGAAAGATCTGTAAACCTGTTAAAAGATTTTTTGTGGGACGTTTCTGTAATCAGCTTCTCATAATTTATATGTATAGCAGATTTTTTTCAAATATAGTCTAAAATTATTATGGTTCCAAATAATACATGAATTTTCTCCGCACGTGGAAATTACACCGATTTTACAAATTGCAGCAGGAGCATTTAGAGCGGTTGCTGCACGTACGAATGATGGGCGTTTCTTGCTGAATACATGCATATAATTGTCCGGTATTTCAAATTACTCAATATAAATATACTGTCATTGCCTCAAAATCTACTTATACATGATACCACCACCATAGCACGTTACTCGTATTTCAATGTATGATCGCGTTATGTTCATTTAGAAAGAGTATTAATCAACGTACAATACGTTTAGCAGCTATATATTTTACAACTCACGTTTTTATAGTTAACAAATACAATGAAAAGATAAGTTCAACATGTATAAAGTTTTGTAATATAAAAGAGAATTTTTCGCAAAAATAAAGCTATAAATACGAAGCTATGATAGGAAGCATCTTTAATGTTACTTAAAACACACATATTATCATTCAACTCTTAAAAGTTAAGACTGAAGTTATTGGTTCAATAAAATACATAACCCATTCTAGGCCTAATTAGCCAATCAGGACTAAAGCAACCCCTTAATGTGTGTTCACTACTTCTGAAAAATCTTCAGCTTCTCTCGAATAACTGAAAAAAATAAAATAAATCCTACACCAAAATGTTTCACTTGTTTCAATGGTAAAAGAAGCTGAAGTACTTGGATTTCCTCATCATATGTGTGTTCACTGAGGTTTACATATTTGCTACAGCATTAGTTTCTACTACGAGAAAAAAAAACAAAAAAACGAAAACTACTTTCTTGTCCACATAATATATATACACAGCTTTTTATTAATTGTTAGTATTGTTTCAACACGAACTTTTCTTCATAACATCTACTACAACACGTTAAAAACTGATGTTTATTATATCTCATATGAAAGTAAATCCACTTCGAACTTGCTACGTTTTAAGTTACGGTAGATGTCATTGCGAAAATACACATGTATTATATATATAGACAGATCATAAGTCAACAATGAATCACTGATGGAGGATATGGATGGTTTGATCTTTCGTTTGTTTATATTATAACATGTGGTTATATGTATAACTCAATTCAAATATAAAGAACTAACTTATAATGGACCTGTTTGCACTGCTGGGCAAATACAAGAGAAAAAGTAGTGGTTACAACACAATGTCAGTGTACGTGCATTCTGTTGCTATATAATACGGTATCATAGACGTCTAACTACACTGCGTGTTTTCTGCTTCTTTGTTATTAAACACAAAGCTGCACTATAGGCTATACACTGTAAACTGAGTGTCTTCCCTTTGAGCTTGAAGATTTAGGAATATTTACTGATAAACACAGCAGAACCATGACACAAAAGCCATTGTTGGAATGTAGTGTTACCAAAACGCACTGGCTTTTCTATATATTAGAAGTTATTAATCTAACTGATTTTTTAACAATAATTATCCAATGAATATGCCACAAATTCATTTCATGAATGATCTTAAATTTGATTGATTCACAAAGGAATTTATCGACGTTTGACTGCCTCGACTGCACTTTTCTGCCTCTTTGTTGGTCAAGGTTAATTTCGCAAAATTTATTTATTTCAGTTAGCTATGAAATGTGAGGTTAGGGTATAGTATGGGGTGTGGGTGGTAGTACTTGCCCCGTCACTTCTGACGGGCTATACGCTAGTATAATTATAATTCTGAAGCTTTTATTTTAAACATACTTCTTACTATCCTTGATAAATGATACTATTTTTGTGACAGCAGCATAGATGCTTATCAAATAATGTTATTAGTGAAGGTTCGTCTCGTTGGTGTAAAAAATAACTTTAAAAAATGCAAGTAAATATTCCTAAATTTTCAAGTTCTTCTTCTGATCAATTAAAACGTATTTGTGTGAAAAACGAAAACGGTGTGTGTCAATCTTGTTGGCAAATAGCGTAAATTAACTAAAATATCGGCTTTGGACTATTTCAAATTCGCAATACGTAACAATATATATATATATATATATACATATATACAACAGTACAATTTACAACAACAATTATTACGAATAGTTACCACAAACAAAGTTTTGTAAACAACAATTTCATAAACAACATAAAATCTTCTTTCTAGTTCAAAGTCTCCTTGATATCCAGCGAGTTAACTTGAAGTCGATGTACGTACAATTGCCGAGAAGCTAGCTAGCTTTGTCAGACACTGAATTGTTGGACTGTCGATGTAAGATACTATTTTAATAAAACCACTAATGTCCGATGAGAATCCAGTAATATTTTCGAAAAGATACTAACGTCTGATGAGAATCTACTGAAGCTCGACATTTGCAACTGTTCCTGATCAAATGTCGTATATTTTCCGGTTGATAAGGGTTTGCAAAATCACAGATTATAGACTAATAGCACACGGTTATAGCAAGTTCCTAGCCAACTTCTTAAGCTCTCTTTTTTTTTGGCGCGTCACCTTGGCTGTTTTTTTATACACAGGAAAGATTTTCTCGAAAATTCCGACAACAATACTGAGCTATATTCAACCAGTTACGGAAGTGGATATATGGTCGATTCTTATGTTCACGAATATTCTACAACCTTAGAGAATTGGCGGGAGTTTCGCAGTACGTAACTAACACTGTAAGCGAGGTACGTTTTTAAATATAAACTCAATCCAAACAAAAGTTGACATTAAAATAAATATATAACAAGTTCGTTACACGCCATATATAT
>NW_013666309.1:449628-452072 GCF_000517525.1 Limulus polyphemus
GAATTATTATAAATGCTCGTAACCAAAGTCTTATACTCAGATTTTACGAAATCAACAAGTTAAATGCAAACTATTAGAGCAGGCGGAGAGTCGGGTGGTGTGTCACCTGAGAGCTAATCTAAGCGGGTGGTGAATTCATGTTAGAGATCTACAATATCATGTTTTGTATGTTGATTGCGCGAACGCTGAACTAACTGGTAGTTTCCATCATTTTGTAGAGAGCCCTCCTTATATTTTGCGTTTCTTGCAACACCTACTCAAGGCAGGATTTTGGTCTGTACCTTCATGGATGTATTAGGTACAAGTACCAGTTTGGTTCCAATGGATAGGCAGAATTCAGAGTTTGAAAATGCATACACACAATTTATCCAGTAAGGTCAATAATCATACAAGAAAACACGTACCACCCAACCCCTCCAACACTCATTTCTGTGAAATTTCGAAATATTTTCTTATCAAATCATGTATCAGCTGGCAACGTTTTAGCTTTTGGAGCCTGCTGTGGTATGCATATCTGTTTTTTTAAGTTGCTAAGATAATGAGAAAACTGGAAAAATGCCCACCTCATGACAATTTAAGGCAACAAATACGCTTATAACTTCCACTTTATAAAAGTACGAGTTACCAATGGATAGCTCAGACGTCGGGCTTTAACGTGCACATACAGGTTTCAGTTCAACCACGTAATATCTCTTTGTCTTATGTAATATCCGTTCAGATGAGGTCATATCTCATGTTGATAGTTCAGTAATTTACTTAAAACCTTCGCCACTTCTTGTTTATAGGTTCGACCTTCCGAAATTAAAGAACAAATTGACGAAAACACAAACAATCAGATACACAAAGAACATTATTCACAATGTCGAAAACCGTACATATACATAGTTCCTTAATTAGTGTGTGTTACGAACAAACCTGTGTCCTCCTCGATGTCCTACTCTATCTATTGTTTACAAGATCAGACAAACTATTGTAAAAAAAAGTCATGGTTTAGCGTTCGACCCTCAGCTTAGTTATGCATTTTAAGTAAAAAAGTTGAGAATTGTCATTTCTTGCACTGAATTAAAGTTGTGTCCATTTACGAAACGTCTCGATGGTCGTCAGATAAATCCATCATATGATCCAGGTAGTCACATGCGTCCTGTTCTTCATCTGAATATTCACCATTCTCATCAATTAGCAGACACACGATATCACTGAACACAAATCGGCAATCCAACCATAAGAAGCTGGGTTGGGGCACTGATAACTCCAACTGAAGATAGCTTTCACAATCAACACACGTGGGTGGCTAGTTGAATGTGTAAGTTCAGGTCTCTTGTAGAGTGGTACGTAGAGGAGAGAGATACCAGTTATTCTGTTGTCTATGTTCTATTTCTCCTAGATCAGGGATTCTCAAACTGTGATACGTGTACCACTGGTGATAGTAGAGCTAATGTTGGTGGTACACCACACAATTAATAAAAAACAATAATAAAATGTGTAATAAGCCCTATCTGAGCTTTCCACATACATATACATACTACTCTCCTCATTTATAGACTCACCCTCTACTTGCATTGACAAAAATGAGACAACATATTCTTCAATAGTGCCAGAAAAAAAAACAATCGCATCCTTCGCATTAATGGGTAAGTGTTAAAAATATGAATGTTTGTTACTAGGTTCTTAACTTTTTTAAAAAAACAATTAACCCTGGTTTTGTGATTTGTTTAAAAAATTAAACAAAAAGTGGTACGCGTGCCTGAAACGTTTGAGAACCACTGTCCAAGATGACCTGCTGCCTAGCTGTATTGACACTGAAAAGTTTGCAAGCATATTCTTCCAACATCACCCATTTGTCAATCAGAGTCAAGTTGAAGAAAACAGTTACAAGATATGTGAGATGCTTCTGAAGCAAATCCCACCAAATGTGGTGAAAATAGTGAAGATTCAGATGAGGATCAGGATGCATGCGACTACCTGGATGATACGACGGTTGAATTACCTGATGAATCAAAACGTTTCCTACATGGACACAGCTTTGATCCAGTGCTTACCCAACTTTTGTTTAAATGATTATAGTAACGTTACGATACATTCTACTGTATGTGAAACATGGTACGACCTTGGAAATGTTATACTAGCATCTTTTTCTGCAACATGAAATATGCACGAACACTTAGGAACTGTTTTACTTTATGCGCCAACGTCAGAAAGAGGTAATTCTTTCAGCTTCTTATTTAATGAAAAATCATTATTTGACAAAAGACTGTTTGTGTCCGCTTATAATTGGCGAACCGCTTGAACACTGTCATCATACCTGGTATGTACCCTTAGAGATCCCCTTACTTAAGCCGTGATATATGTATCTGGGTGTTTGAGTTTCGACAATATTGTGTGCGTATATATATATATCTGGGTGTTTGCGTTTCGATAATGTTGTGTGCATATATATATATATA
>NW_013666309.1:452991-457050 GCF_000517525.1 Limulus polyphemus
TATATTGTTTGTGTTTTCGGCAGATCTTGATTTTCGGAAGGTTGGCCCTGCAAGTGGCGAAGGTGTCAAGCAAATAACCAATTAACATCATGAAGCACAACTTCATCTGAACGAACATTATACATGACCAAATACATGGGGAAGATAAAACAATACAAGTTGGATATATTACTTATCGAAATGAAAACTATATATGCATATTAAAGTCCAATGCCTACGCTATTCTTAGGTACGCCACTTGTACTTTTTTTTTATAACGTAGAACTTATGGCCCGAAGACTTCATAAAAGTGCGTGTTACCTTTAATTTTCTTGAGATGAGTATTTCTATATTTCATTTTATATTACATTTCACTAACAACTTTAAAAACCGAAATGCATCCGATAGCAGGTGCCTTTAGGAAACATATTTACCCAAAAACAAACATCTGACATGAAATGCTTTTGGAAAATTATTAGGAATGTCATACATTATATGTGACGGGGGAGGGGGGTTAAGCCTAACCGTTATTACTTACGTGTACGCATTTTCAAGTTCTGACTCTTGGCTGTCGTTGGGACCACACTATTACTTGTATCCCCAACATTCGTGAATAATCAGCCTAAGATCTTGACATGAGTAAGTGTTGCAAAAAAATGGAGAAGTATAACTACAAAACTATGAAAACTGTATTTCTGCTCCAGCATTCGCACAATCAACAAACATAACATGATTCTGTGGCATGTCTGCTACATGAATCTACAAGCTGCATACATTTAGTCCTCAGATAACCTTAGTCTCTGCCTGGTTTGTATAGTACATGTTGAAATAACATTGTAACATATCAAAATAAGGTAGTACACACTCAAATACCCATCTGTATGTATACACAAACCAGTGAATATATTTTGAACAAAAGGATAAAATAAGTTTAGAGAAACAAAGGTAGTATTTAATTATTACCTGTTGAAGATTGTTAACTGCTGTAACCTGTTTTTCCTGTTTACTATACTGTACGCTGACGTAACCACTAAATCGTCATTTTGGCAGATTATATATACAGAACACATCTTACTGGGTTTACATAAAATAACTTATATAAACCCGAAGTTATCTCCTTTCAAGATGTTTAACTGAAAGGGTTTTGCGTTATTTAATTAAAACTACTAAAAGTACACGAATGATCTGAATACCGAAGTTACACATAACTTTTATTTGTAATAAAAATTCTAACACTAGTAGTACTATGTGAAACAGATGCTGTAAATAATAGCTCAGATAAGTTTCTTCCTGCTGTCAGTCCAAACAACGTATTACTATGGCGCCAGATGCAAATATACATTGGTGGGGACAGGGAATTTTAAGAAATGTTACCAAGATAAAGATAAGACCATGACTATTCTTCCTGATACCAATCCAAACAATGTATTACCATGGCGCCAGACGCAAATTTACATTGGTGGGGGGCAGGGAATCTTAAGAAATGTTCGCAAGATAAAAATAAGGCCGTGATTATTACCATTTTACTACGTATGTTCGTTGGAGTATAAATACCACGAGATGTGTTTGTAGTAGTTTAATTCTGTGCCTCTATAACGTAATCAACACAAAATTTGTGTTTTTCTAAAGTTGAATATGATAACTCATTCTAACTGACAAAAATGAAAAGTGAATTTTCACAAATTTTACATTTCTAAAATAAATTACTCACTGTTCATGTTTGTTGTCTATTACATTTGCGACATAAGTGGAAATATGCCTTATCCACATTGGACTCGAGCGACGTCACAGAATATCAATCTACAACGAACGCGAATTGAAAACGTTCTAAAAGACGAGATAAATACATGACCCAACTCATAGATTCCTATTGGACACACTAGAGATTGACTGTCCTATTACAAAACAGGTCTTGTTTTGATAACAAGAGCTCTGATTTCCACAACAACAGTAGTAGTCTATAGTTAAACTGATATTTTCAACAAACTAAAACTAATATAATTTTACTGTAATCTCAGTTACGTTTTTGTATAAATTCCTTCCTTATAAATTTTTTAAAGTATTTTAAAGTGCAATAGTATTACTATTACGTTGTTGTTGTTTAGCGTTACATAATCACCATCTTTATTATCACTATTATAGTCTGGGTTATTTGTGAAGCAAGAAATTATAATTTATTTATCGTTTAATCGATAAATTATTTAGCAAGAAATTATGTTTTAGTGAATCACTAAAAAATGATGATGATGATAGTATCTGTGTAGACCGCACGCCATAGTAACATCGAATTTGCTTATGAGGGTCTGGCAATTAGCTACATTAAATTATTTCAATATTCTTAACTGCAACCCTCACAGAAAGTATCGAGTCTTATTGTTCTGGTATGTGGAACGCACAGACACAGTCCACGAGTATGCAAGCTATAGGAGCCATATGTAATTGGTTCAACGCATTGTCGAATACTCGACTACTAGTTGGATCAACGCGTTATGAACCTACAGTTGGTACCCTACAGGGTCATAACGTACCGATTCAGTGCGTTGTCCATATCTGGCTATGAGCTCGATCAACGCGTTTACGGCCTTGTTAACTACTTTTTACAGAGCCATAACACACTGATCTAACGACGTCGTATGACTGAAAACTACGCTTTCAATGATGGCTCGTTCGTCAAAGCGTTGAACCAATACTTTATGGGCTTGTAGGTGGTAGCTAACAGGGCTGTACCACGTTTATCCATAACTGGTCCAGAACGCAGTCGAGCGTTCGGTAACAAGTTTAAACAATACTTTATGACCCGACGGCTTGCATACACGTCACACAGTTTCCTTCGCAAACGTTGTGGTAACCGTAGTGTACCTATTATTTTAACATTTTGTACAATTGGTAGGATACGTATGACTTCTGATAACATTCAAACTCCAACATCGTTATACCTGCATTAGCGTGATTATATTTTAATTACTTTGTAATTTTGAAGTATAACACATTCTACATTTAAAAATATTTTTCATAAAGTTAAAATATGAAATATAGAATAGAATCTATATTTTGTGAAATGCAAAAACAAACCAAAAATTAAAAGAGGCCAACATTTGCGGGCGAATACAACACGTCTCCGCCACACAATCCCAACATGGCCAATTTTGACACCAGAAAAATAAAAAAAACTGTCTATATCGCTACTTGGGACCTGCAAGAAAGTATCTAATGAAAAACACCTTAGGTGTCAAAAATCGGTCGACTGAAAAGTGTTTGGTACAAGAAGCAAAAGCTGTATGTCTCTCTGCGAGAGCATAATAAACAAACAAACTCAGAATCATTATATCAAACAACGTGAAACTTTAAAAGCTATTTGTTGTTTTGTAATACAAAGACTAAGTGTTAACTACAGCAACTTTCAGAACTAATAAATGTCAGTATTTAACTATATAGAAGCTTTGTTGTTTTGTAATACAACGTCTAAGTGTTAACTACAGCAACTTTCAGAACTAATAAATGTCTGTATTTAACTATACACCTGGAAAAAAGTTAAGCACCCCCGTGTTTTTTTCAAGTGATTCAGATTCGACGTTCTTGTGACTGATTATAAATTACCATTCAATCTAAACGTGTTTATCAAATGAAATTATGCATTATTGGGCACAAGAAAACAAGATTATCACCGTAAAATAACAATTTTTAATTTACTATATCATGACATCAAAATATGGACAGTTTTCACGCTTAAAATTATCTTTAATAAGTATTGTCAGTGAAAGCTCAAAAACGTTATTGAATTGTCAAATCACATTACAAAATGTCAATCATGACCCACACATTGATAATTAGTCATCGAAAAGTCAATATCGGGTATATCCACCGTTTGCCTGGATGACTGCTGCAACCCTGCGCCGCATACTGCCAGTTAGACGTCTGATTTGAAGACGCGTAAACCGTCGCCATTCTCGGTGCAAGTGAGCTTCTAACTGTTTCAATAACAGTGGAGGAGGCTCCAAAGCCTGTATTCGCCTACCCAATTGGTCCCACAGATGCTCTATAGGGTTGAGATCTGGACTTCTTGCTGGCCAAGGAAGAGTG
>NW_013666309.1:457807-460919 GCF_000517525.1 Limulus polyphemus
CTTTTTTCCAGGTGTATATATAGAAACTTTGTTGTTTTGTAATACAACGTCTAAGTGTTAACTACAGCAACTTTCAGAACTAATAAATGTCAGTATTTAACTATATAGAAGCTTTGTTGTTTTGTAATACAACGTCTAAGTGTTAACTACAGCAACTTTCAGAATTAAAAAATGTCAGTATATAACTATATAGAAGCTTCATCACATATCGTGAACTAGGTTACGATGTGTTTCTGTTTTCTATTTATACTAAAAATCCTAAACTGTTCACATATTTTTCCAGTTGAGTATTATGCACAAAACTATCATATGTAAATCATATAATAAACACAGCCCGATTGTTAATTCACATCCTTGTTCATAGCTTATAAACTGAAGTAACCAGATTACAGAATAACCCATGCCCAATTTCTCACGGCACGACCTGATTTACTGCAACATCGCGTGAAAAGTAACATTCAAGGTTTTTTACGCAATGAATACACAATTTTACACGCAATGAATTTGACAAGTTGTGAATATTTTAGTTTTTCAATAATCAAATCAAATGTCAAAAGTAATTATATTTACTATGCTATGAGACATTTACAATTTTAATTTAGGAAAGTATGTTTTAAAATAATTTTATGAAATATTTGATAATTTGTATTTAAGGAATAATAGTGTGCTTCAAACTTTATTGAATATGACAGTAATATTCATCCAATTAATATGCATATCTGCATCGATGTCTGTCTGTATGTCTGTTCGCGTTAGAGCAAAGCCACAATGGGCTATTTTGGGTTTACCGCAAGAATCGAACCCCGAATTTTTAGCGTTGTAAATCCGTAGACTTATCAGTGTTTATAATTCTTATCTTAGTTTTGTAACTCAAATTTAGTTATTTAATGCTGAATAATAATAATAATAATAAAACATAACGAAACATCAATTCTAGATCTTCAATATACAACTAAGTTTGTTCCTATCCTAGTTTATGTATCGTGGACTTGCTCATTCTATTAAACACTTCGCCTAAAATTAATGTCAGGTCAATATGGCAAAAACAAAACTAATGTGACAAGAATTTTGGCGACAGTAAACCATTCAACTCTGTCGGTATTGATCGTACCTATTTCCAGTCAGCAGTAAATATCTTTGATAAGTAAATATCGAGCTGTCAATGACGCGAATCTCGTCTTCCTCGGTTCGATCAATAAGTTTATGAGCGCCTAACCGAATTTGTGTATAAAGCATTAGCCAATAACTAGGCTGCTCGTATTATCCGTCCATGCAAATTACGTTATTAGTGTCATTTTGCGCACGTCAAGGGAGCATTGAATAAAGCCGAAAATAATAGTCGACTTCCTTGACGTCAGCCACACTTAAAAACTGCCGTATGCAAATACTGAAATTTCTGGATCATTCAACGACATTTTGCGATCCCTCAAGTTGGAACTGACAGAATGAAATACAAGTGGCTGAGAAAAGATAAAGAAATAAGTCTGTTCTTTTGTGACTGGTGCTTGGAGAGAGGAGGATACTGTAGTTAATATGAGGAGCCCCCCCCCCCCCAGTGGCACAGCGGTATGTCTGCGGACTTACAATGCTAGAATCCGGGTTTCGATACCCGTGGTGGGCAGAGCACAGATAGCCCATTGTGTAGCTTTGTGCTTAATTACAAATAAACATAATATGAGGAGAAGAGGCAGATAGACGAATATATAGTGTAACTATGAATAGACAAATATGGCTAAAAGGAATACTTCTTGGCGACAGAGAAATTAGGAAGAGCTGGCTGGCCCTGTGAAGGGTTTATTAAATATAGATATAGAATATTGGACAATACACAAATTGGAATTATCACAAGTATATTATTGTTTATTGCTAAACCATGTATTTTACTCAAATTGAATAAAAAAGTCTTTATGTTTATAATTTTACTGTCGTAAATTATCACTCTTTAAAGTGGCGAATGTTACTCTTATTTTTAATACAAGGCCTGATATGAGTTTGTCCTGGAAATTATAGGTTAGTCTTTCTTTTTAGAGGAAAATATTTCTAGTGCTTGATGAAGGCAGCTTTGTATAATCATTTAGTGAAATGTGGTGATATGATATCATAAAAGAAAACCAATATGGATTTACTTTTTAAAAATATTACTAGGCATGTGGATAATAAAAAGGGTGTTGACTTGGTAACAAATTAGATTTAGAAAAATACAGAGGGCTACACGGATTAGCTACGAAAAAACATCCATCCTGTGTGGTTGATGAAAAATAGTTACTTGCATTGTAGAATGATTTTATGAAAGAACCAAAAAAATTGTTAGAAGTGGAAAACCTCAGAGTTCAGTGACTGGGCCATTGCTTTTCTTTATTTACATTAAGGATACTAATACAGAAAGGCATAATTATAGAATCAATGTTTAACTCAATCATGACTGCATGGCATTTTTTGCATAATTTGTGTATCAATGCATAATCAGTGGCTGAGTTCATAATCACTGCATAATCAAAATCTAAATTTCTAGGCTTAGTTTATTTTTTGTTGATCAGCAAGTGGTACCTGCTGCTCAGATAGTTTGGTCAATGCCTGTCAAAAGACTGTCATCAAAAATAAGTAATAAATTGCTCTTAAGGGTATAATTGTATTATGCTGTTTTTCATTTTACTTTAAGTAAGGGTGATACAATTTTAAATTTTGACATATAATTACTGCATAAACATCAGTTTTGTGGTACATAATTTCAAATTCTTGGCTACACAATTTTAATCTTTTTTTTTGCTTCATAAAAATTGTGGTTCTATATAATTAGTACAGCTTATTGATAACATCACATACTTAGATATTTCTAACTTTACTAAGGATGTTGAGGTACTATAGAGTGACTTGGTTCAACAGGTAATTTGAAGAAATATTTAACAAATATTTAATTATAATACATACAAGATAATGCATTTTGAGCACAGCTTTTCTACAAATGGAAACCCTCTCAACAACATGACTGCAGTAAAGTATCTTGACAGAGTAGTTCATAATTAACTTCACTCAGCCATCAAATTGCTCTGTTGCTAGCAGTAAAGTAAATAGCATTTTTAGGTTTTATATATATATATATATATATATATAA
>NW_013666309.1:461762-465048 GCF_000517525.1 Limulus polyphemus
TGGCTTGGATACCCCATGTAATTTAATATCTAATTTTGGATGAATTACCAATGTTGTATACCCCTCAGCATTATAATGAACCATGTAACCACTATTGTTAGAATTATTGAAAATTGTATGTCTTTCTTTTTAGTATTGTTATCTTTATGTATTTTTATTGCACTTTTAATGTTTATTATGTTAAGAAAAAAAAATAGAAGCACAATTTCTTATTCTTTGTCTTTTATTTCACCCATCCAATGGACTGGTGCTCCAGTCCATCATTATTAAATTGGACAATGAGTTAAAAGATGATGTAGGACAGATCTGTTAAATATTTGAAAATAAACTTCTTTTAATTCATGACATGCATCTTCCTAAGAAAGAGATAAAGGATAACTTGGAAGAACAAACATAATTGACTTAGTAAATTACTGAACAGAAAAGAGAAAATGAGGAATAAATGCCATAGGTTTAAGAATATAAAATGACAGGTAGAATGGAAGATTTACAAAACAACAAAAAAGCTAGGGATTTGTTAAAATAAAATTAGAAATCCAAATAGGTTTATGAGCAACAGCTGGCTAAAAACATTAAAATTAATAGCAAGGATCTTTTTAAACTTGTTAAATGTAAACAGAATGTCAGAATTTAAATTGTGACCTTACATAAAACTGATGGTAAGGTTATTATTGAAGATGGTTAAGCTAAACTACGCTCCAGTTAAGACAGTTTTATTTTTCTAACAGGATGACTGATTTATAGTAGGAGTTAACATTGATAGTAGTGGAGTTTGGCAATTTACAAAAGTGTGAGAGGCAAACTGGCAATTTCCTGAAAATAAAAGGTGGGTTTAAATGTTTACTTTTCTGAAGGACAAATGTGCAAAGATAGCCTTGATGAACCATAATGTCCACTGTTGTCTGAATATTGTGTTTGTAATTTAAGTATCTGTAGTAATAAAACTTAGGCTTAAAGTTAAAGACTTAAATTTTAAACTTTTGCATACAAACAGTATCACTCCATTAAAATTGTAGGGCAAAACACTGGGCAACTTTTTTGTTTGCTTTTTTTTCTAATGTGAAAAACTATTTGCCCACTTATATTTCACACACATAACATTAGCTTTTCAAAAATTATATTGCCCAAATTTAGTCATTATTTGCATTAATATATGAACATCTAGGTTACATTTAACTTATGTAACTATCAATCAAAAACTTGAAACACTGAATACACGTTGTGCAAACTGTAACTTAGGTACCATATAATTTTTTAATGCTAGAGCTTCATTGATAAGTTCATAATCATACAAAAACATTAACATACGGAACTAACTCCAAACTTAATTAGTTTTATCAAAAATATTTAACACTAGGTGGAGCACCCGTCCGTCAGACTGATGAAATAAAAATGTGTTGTAGAAAAGAATAGGAAATTGTGCTTCTATTTTTCTCTTAACATTAATAAACATTAAAAATGCCAATAATGAAAAGAAAGGCATACTGTTTTCAAGAATTCTAACAATAGTGGTTACATAGTTCATTCTAATGCTGAGGGATATACAACATTGGTAGTTTTCCAAAATTAGGGGGATACGAACCCCCCCCCCTGACCTTCCTCATGTCAACCTGTATCACTGTGTCTAGTTTGGTGCTGATTGATCAAGAAATTAGGAAACGTATAAGGAACAGATACACACATACTGACGTTTATTAATTATATAGATTAAGCTCCATAGACTAAGGCTGTATGTGCACTATTTATTTTACTTTTAGTATTGATATCTACTAGTGTAAACTGTAACTTGCGTTATAAGTAAACGAAGATTAACATGAATAAAATTCCCAGGATTTTCAAAATTCGTAATGAAGATAATACTAATTACAATTTCTAGCGGAAAAAATCTGAATGAAACTGTTTGAAATTTTGCTTTATTACCGTAACTTCCTAACTTTTACGTAAATAGCAGTTAATTTATAAAAATTGAAATTAAAATCTAAAACAAAAGCCTTTTTTGAGTTTAAGTAATAAAAGTTATAATTTTGCAAGTTTAAATTTTGTGTTGTACAGATGTATAACATTAACACTAACAGTGTAACTTGTGCAAGTCATAACTATAATACTAATACTCAGTAATATATATATATATATATATATATACCCGTTTATTAAAACTATTAATTAACGTTTATTAATCTACTTTTTGGCAGAATTCACAACTGTGTTCTTAACATTTGTATAAAATGTATCATGACATTAATTATCAGATAGATTATGACATCTAACGTTAATTAGACCTTACCCAAAATCCACGGTTTTCCTGGGTTATTGGCTGAATCATCCTTTCTCCTTGTAGTTTTTCCAGACATGTCGAAGTTCATATAGATCAATAGTTATGATTTAAGAAATTAAAATTAGCTGAAATTCATGATATTATAAACTTCCTAAAGTATTTGATCGTTATAATATCCAAGTAGCAGTGAACTATTAATAGTCACAGACAATGTCGCCATTTAGCCTTATCCTTTTTTTTTTTCCTATAGTTGGGAACCGTTGCGTCATCTACAACACAATTTATAGAAAATACTGTTTTTTAAAGATTGAGCACATATACTACAATACTGTCTCGTCTATTGACCAGATATTCTGTTCCAGAAGCAAAAAAAAAATTTTTGCGTGTCACAGTTACAAGAAAAAAACAACAGTCAAAATAGATTTTACAACCGTTTATTCGTGATATTTGTGTAAAACTTATCAACATTTAAAAGGTATTGTGACGACTAAGTTAGTTATTTACTTATATTATTGATTTTTAATTACGAATTTTATACTCTTTAGTGTAAGAGTTATTATATATTTCATTTAGTGATTTAATATTTAATTATTACTTAGTTTTCATACCAAGAGTGTTGAAAGTTAATCATTTTAAAAGCGATAGTTCTGACAAGTGTCGTTACATAACCTGGTGTTACGCCTCCAGTCGTTAATTAACTTTCCGTAACTTCGTTCCGACGAAACTTTAGCGACACAAATCCTTACTTAATAAAACTGGTTTATTTTTTCCGAATACAACTTTACGATACACTTATTTTCAACAATCACGCTAAAACAAACGCTATATCAACGAACGTCAACAATACTTCTGACTGCAGTTCAATTACTCACTATCTACACACACATTACATTATTTTTCTCTGTCACGTTGACACCCTCTTTTATATACCAGACTACCCTATATCTAGTACATGCTAGAGCATTCGCCAAAGTACAGGATAGTTCTAGAAACGTGGCGTCACACTAGTCA
>NW_013666310.1:0-7410 GCF_000517525.1 Limulus polyphemus
GCAGATCGCGAGTTGAGAGCCCTATACACCTGGCCATGCCGAGCTTAACATAACTGACTCACATGCTATATAGCTCGACTTTAAATTTTAATCTATATAAATATAATAGTACTGTCTGTTGTATGTCCATGTAACTACATCACAGGGTGTGAGTGGATCTTCACTAAAGCTGGTATGGAGGTTCATTAGGTCCATGCGGGGGGTACATACAAATTTTCAGTTTTGCGGGTTTTACCACAACTTCGCCCCGTGTTGATGGATCGTCACCAAATTTGGCTTCACGGTCTGTTTGGTTCATGCGGAGATACATACAAACTTACCGATTCACATTTTATATTTTGCAGTTTTTATGGGCGTTTTTTACAATTACATATACGGGAAGCAGCTTTTCGTCTCCTAAGATAACCTTTCATTAATATTTAATTTAAATAACTTCCGTCCAGGGGACGGGTATTCCAGCTAGTAAAGAATAAAAATACTAATTACAATAGGTTATAAACATCAGAACAACTAGCACTATTCTCACTTATGTAAAATTAAAGCGATTTCAAAAACTAAAAACAGGTAGATAACAAAGAACGTGTCTATATATCAACACTACTTACATGTATATTTGTACTATATTATGTTACTGTTGTTTTATAAGACTTACCTTGTTAAAATGGCTTGTAACTATAAACATTATTGTGGATTTGGATCTCTAGGAACATGGATGATTTCAGCTGCTTTTACCATGTACTAGACTTTTCTAATAAATAAAATACCTTCTGTTGAATAGATACCTTTATAGCCATTCGGGCTGTGCCTATGTTATATATAGCAGCCAATATCTGTACGTCATAGCTTCTATTATAGGCCCCACGTTAAAAGATATTGCGTTGCCATTTTATAACCTTTTATGGCAAGACGGCCGTTTATAATTTTCAATACTAATATTTCATCTTTCATACTGAGCTTGTTTATCAGGTGCAGTTACATCATAATTTACGAAGTTGACAACTTCAAATAAGTTCACTAACGAAATATTGAAACTCATGTACTAACGTGGTTTGATTTTCCCAGAGTGAGATATTGATGTCCGTTTCAGTTTGCCTTTTGTTTTTGTAAACCTTTTGTACAATTGACTTAAGTGTTGCCTAGACTTACCTAAGATTTATAAAATTTGTTTAAGTTTTTACTACTGAAGTATATTTTCATATTAATATGATATTGTCTTTTTAAACAAAAACAGTTGCTATTTATCAAAGAAGCTGGAAAGTTTAATTTCTGTTCCTGCATCTATATGATTATAAGTCAACACTCCGAGCTACGTATTTTTGTGCATGTAATTATGTAGTCATTTTAAAAGTCACTAACGATAGTGCTTTATACTTCTGATATTTTTAAAGAATGGAATTAAAAGCTTGGTATTTCATCTAATTTGAAGTCGAAAGCTCTAGATAATATATATATATATATAATAGCTGCATTTCTCATCTTTCTTCACTCATTAATTGAAATAATAATGGGTATGACATTTACAACTTGTATTAAATATTACAATGAACGTATCAAACTTGACGTCGAGAAATCCAATGGACTAACGAAAGTTTTTAACCTTAATTTCCGTACATTATTGTTCCTTGTTTAATTAAATGTCATTTGGAAAATATTTCGTTATTATTTCTTATAATATTATAAATACTTTTTAACGTATGTTTAAAACGAAGTTGCGTATTCGTGTTTTCTTTAGGAGGTATTTAAACAATCACAAAAGTTCTTATAACACCGATATTAATATAAAACAAAGAGCAAAACAGTGGGGAAATAAATAAACATACTCACTCAAAGAGAGATGTTTACTAAAATGTCAGTGTCATTTGTAGCTACATTATACTTTTACAACACTATATATATAAGCTGTTTCGATTCTTCTTTTCAAAGATGCTTAAGCTTCTTTCTATAATAGCCTCTTCTTAAGAATTTATTTAACTGAGTTGAAACTTCAATTTTATTTTGTAAAAAACGTTAGGTTTGATGAGACTCGTAAAGATTAATTAATGTTTGGTTTTGTTTTCTTGAAACTTGTAAAAGCAGACTTTTTCGTAAAGCATAACTACTTTATGGACAATCCATTTGGAAAACATTAAAACACAAGATTCACAAGTAGGTCTTCTCGTTATGGAAGTCACGAATATTATAACATTTTGGAATAAAAAGCTATACTTTGTTTATTAATAAACCAGAGTAATATTGAAAATGTACAAATTGATATTTCACATCGCAGTTAAAATCGTTTCCATAAAGTAGAAACTGTAAAAATGTCATTGAAGTTTAATAAATTGAATAAAACAAAGTTCAAGGATATTTTTGTGTGTCTTAGGCCCATATAAGATGTTATACATAGAAATGCTAGCGCTAGAAATATTTAAACTTCACAGTAGAAACATCTAAATCTGTTGGTTTTCGTTATTTTGAAAAATACAGCTACCCAAAATTTTCTTTCATTCTGGAAACTTTATATGGAGCTAAAACATTTCTTATAGAAAGTAAAGCGGAAACTATTAAAATTAAGGACCTTGGCTCCCAAATAAACACATAACCTAGCTGACCTATTGTTTACATAGTTCATTAACAATACACAATAAAATTACCAGAATTACTATTACGATTTTTCAATAAGTGAACAATATTCGTTGTTTTGCAAATTATTATGTTTGTAAAACATTACCCACTGGTAAGTCCACCCACTTATAACACTAAAAACCAGGTTTCCATACCGATGGTGGGGTACACACACACATATACCCTATTGTTTTGCTTTGTGCGTAACCACAATAAAAAACACAACAAAGACACTTTCTAATCAAGTCGTGCGACTATTTATTGATTGGTGGTTTGGGTGACATTACATCACCATAAGCGTGATACTAATTTTTTATAAATCTCTCTTTGCTGGCTATATAATAGCATCGGGATACTTAAGGTACTAATTAATGCTTGTTCAGGCGACGTAAAGCAAACCAATTGAAGTTTGATTAACACTGTAGCATAAGTAAATCAACAAAGTTAATGCTCATGCATTCGTAAACATGTTACGTGTATTGATATAAACTTTACAAATCGGTAAATATACAACATAAATCATCCTGTACTTATTCAAGTGCCGTTTGTGTCCTGATTACACAACCAGACCTACCAGAAACAGAATATTAGAGTCTCTCTAGCAGCACGTGGTTTTTAGTTACAGTTTCTACTGTGAACTAATACTCTGTTTCTGGTAGGTCTGGTTATGTGATCAGGACACAAGCGGCACTTGAATAAGTACAGAATGATTTCTGTTGTATATTTACCAGTCAGTCACTCTAGCAGCACGTGGCTTGTAGTTACGTGGAAAAAGGGAGAAATATACAGTTATATATTTCAGCTACAAATGTCAGGTCAGGGGTAGATTGGTATATTTTTCATCGTTAGTTTTAAGTTTATCGTGATCCTTCATAGCTGGACTGTTAGTGAGTGCAATATTTTACTATTACCCCATTATTTTTAATGTAACCTGACTACGCTCTGAACAGTGAAATGTTTTACAGCAGAAGTACTATTTCGGAGAAACCTCCCATTATGTATACGTTTATTGAATACTTCAAGATTTACGTTACCTCTCCGATGTACAGTTAATAGTATATCACTGATACACTGTGGATCTGGTTTGTTCAAGAGATCGTGAAATACTGAAGATCAGACACAGAATGAGGTCAACAGGAGCGTTATCTAATACTTTGGTTTCCATGGTAAACATGAAATTATGATAAATAGGTGGAGCAGTATCTAATACTTTGGATTCCATGGTAAACATGAAATTATGATAAACAGGTGGAGCAGTATCTAATACTTTGGTTTCCATGGTAAACATGAAATTATGATAAATAGGTGGAGCAGTATCTAATACTTTGGTTTCCACGGTAAACATGAAATTATGATAAATAGGTGGAGCAGTATCTAATACTTTGGTTTTCATGGTAAACATGAAATTATGATAAATAGGTGGAGCAGTATCTAATACTTTGGATTCCATGGTAAACATGAAATTATGATAAATAGGTGAAGCTGATCTACTTTCCATTGGAATTCCCATTAAAAAAACTGTTCTTATAAACAATATTTAAATACGTTTAGAAGGTTTGTATTGGGACTTATTTAGCTATTTGTTTACATTTGTAATAATCTGACTGAAACTGATTGCATTAAATAACCCAAAATTGTCTACATTAGTGAATATATATATATGTACATGTGTGTGTTTGTCTGCATTAAGACAAAAATAATCGTTTTCCTAATCTGTTTGTATGATACCTTTCCTTCTATTGTTCTAGTCTTCGTTTTATGAATAACACCAATACTTATTGTACCGGAAAAGTAGATAAATAAACAGAGGTGATAGCTTCTCTGTTATTGTCTGAATTTCGTTGGTATAAATAGTCCGATTGTTTGTGTTATCATCACGAAATTGGGCTCTGTATCATTACGATCCCAGTTACACATCAATTTTAACGTCAGTTAATGATCAATGTGTGTGTATGTAATGATATTACGGAAAGTTGAAACACTCGCCCATATTTGTATAAATTATAATTAGTTTTAATGGTTATTCATGAGAACTTTAAAAAAATCTGTTGGAAAATTTATGTATTTTCGGATAGAATACTGAACCTGGAGATATATGTGCTGCCATCTACTGAATATTGTTTGAAGCTAACCGAGATATTTTCCCATTTCCATATGGTACTTTTATGTAAATAATTATTTTACCCGTATTAATTGAGTTTAAAAATCAAGCGTATCTATGAGCATTAAACCCTGAATTAAAAATAAACGAATATCAAATTCGTTAACACTTGGATTATGAGATATTTAACACTTTTGTACATCATCTTAAGTTAATATTTCCGTGTCCCTTGAATTACAATCTTATGAGTGATCTAATTCAATCTTAAAGAAACACAAAATTCTTCATCTCAAAGGAACTATTGGCGATAATCTTGGTTATGTTACTTTAAAAACTTACTATTCGTTTCTAACATTAGAGAATCCCAGTAATTCTGTACAGTATGATACACTCATATTAGAAAACCTGTAAGATCAGTAAACTTGATAAATCATACCTAAAACATACTTCTAAACCTGAAAACTTGATAAATCATACCTAATACATACTTCTAAACCTGAAAACTTGATAAGTCATACCTAAAACATACTTCTAAACCTGAAAACTTGATAAATCATACCTAATACATACTTCTAAACCTGAAAACTTGATAAATCATACCTAATACATACTTCTAAACCTGAAAACTTGATAAGTCATACCTAAAACATACTTCTAAACCTGAAAACTTGATAAATCATACCTAAAACATACTTCTAAACCTGAAAACTTGATAAGTCATACCTAAAACATACTTCTAAACCTGATAACTTGATAAATCATACCTAATACATACTTCTAAACCTGAAAACTTGATAAATCATACCTAATACATACTTCTAAGCCTGATAGTATTTTTATTTCATTTCAGTTGTTTAGTGTAACTTATATGATATTAGTAAAATCAAAAAACAAATTAGATTTAAGCAAAACATCATTCCCGTTGGTCAGCCACGGGAAAACAACAACTTTTAACGACATTAAAAAACTAATCCCATTATAAGCTAGCTGAGTAACTAGCCCTATTCTAAGCTGGCTAGATAACTAATCCTATTCTAAGCTGGTTAAATCATAACTAATCCTATTCTAAGCTGGTTAGATAACTAATCTTATTCTAAGCTGGCTAAATCATAACTAATCCTATTCTAAGCTGGTTAGATAACTAATACTATTCTAAGCTGGTTAGATAACTAATCTTATTCTAAGCTGACTAAATCATAGCTAATCCTATTCTAAGTTGGTTAGATAACTAATCCTATTCTAAGCTGGCTAAATCATAACTAATCCTACTCTAAGCTGGTTAGATAACTAATCCTATTCTAAGCTGGTTAGATAACTAATCTTATTCTAAGCTGGCTAAATCATAACTAATCCT
Source organism: Limulus polyphemus (assembly GCF_000517525.1). Classification (NCBI taxonomy): domain Eukaryota; kingdom Metazoa; phylum Arthropoda; class Merostomata; order Xiphosura; family Limulidae; genus Limulus; species Limulus polyphemus. The sequence goes on from NW_013666310.1 coordinate 6,060, forward strand.
ATTCTAAGCTGGTTAGATAACTAATCCTATTCTAAGCTGGCTAAATCATAACTAATCCTATTCTAAGCTGGTTAGATAACTAATCCTATTCTAAGCTGGTTAGATAACTAATCTTATTTTAAGCTGACTAAATCATAACTAATCCTAATGTAAGCTTGCTAATGCAGTTTCATGCTTCTCTGATTTATTCACATCGCGTGTTTTTTAAATAAAACGTCTTAGTATCGTTATATAGTAGAATCACGTTTTCCGAAAACTCAAACTTCAATTGTCCTTTAATCCTTTTTTTTTTTTTTGGCGTGGATAAATTTTAAATAAGTGAGTAAAAGTGTTTTAAGATTAACAAGCGAAATCATTTAACACTTCTCATATGGTTTAAAAACTCTTACGAAAACAGTTAATATTTGGATCGCTGTATACAAGTAGATGCATTAGTATGGTAAAAGCAGTGCCGAGAATGTGAATTATAAGTAATTACTTTTTTGTACTCTGATTCTAAATCATATTGTGATTTTGAAGATAAAAAATATTGTTTATAGAAGCTGAACTAGTGAACAGGACAAGCACGTAGTAAATATGTCAAGTGTGACTAACCTCTTCCACAACAACATGATAATGGACAAATCAGTGGTTGATCCTGTCCAGGGAGTACGGAATATAGTAATACAGTAATGTCACAATACACAACCTGTATAAACTATTGACCGAAAAAACCACAAAGAAGGCTAAAGCCTATTCTATATAAGAATTCATAAGAAACAATCATACCAGTCATCATCTGTTTTATATGGCATTATGGTGGTTATCTAGACTGAAGATCACAAATAAGAACAACAAAAATATACATGAATGGTACAGATAAATGTGGGTTGTTATAGTGCAAAGCTACACAATTGGCTCTTGATGTTTAGCGTTATAAGTTCATAAATTTGCCGCTGACCCACTGGTGGACAATAAATATAAGGGTAACATATTTTTTAAGCATAACTGTATATAAAACTTCGTAATAGTAGATATATGTTTGTTTTGTACTTTGTTGTCGTTTTTGTTCTTTAAGAAATCAAGAAATATTTTCCCCATTCAAGTTGTCTCCAGCCATTATTAGACGAATTGGCCTTTAGAACCAGGATAATGAAGAAAAACTTTCTCCTGGTTCTAAAGGCCAATTCGTCTAATAATGGCTGGAGACAACTTGAATGGGTAATGAAGAAAATCTTTTTCCTGGTTCTAAAGGCCAATTCGTCTAATAATGGCTGGAGACGACTTGAATGGGTAATGAAGAAAAACTTTTTCCTGGTTCTAAAGGCCAATTCGTCTAATAATGGCTGGAGACAACTTGAATGGGTAATGA
>NW_013666310.1:8244-23968 GCF_000517525.1 Limulus polyphemus
GCTTCACATTTAGGTGGTAGAACTTTGTTTTACAGGAGCGACACGGTAAATTATTTTCTCAGCTAACAGATGTTTCTGCATATAAAAGCTATCTTCAAGTTTTGTGTACCAAAAAAACTTTGCAAGTTATATTTGTATGTCTTTAAATATAGGAGATGCTTAGTGTAGATATTTTGAGAGCTATATTGTGGAGATTGAGGAAAAAAAGACATTTGTACGTTTTACAGATATTTTATTCATGATTACCATGGTTTCGCCTGGTTTCACATGGTGTTGTAAAACGTAGGAATATTTCTTTTAGGGTCATTATTTATTCATTTGTTATTGGATTCTGACCTATTTCGTAAACTGTTACAAATAAGCTTATATATTCTTCTTCAATTGTGTTATATGTGTAAGATTTAGTAAGATTTCAACTTTTTCATCACTTCATTTTTTTTACTCAAAACATCTACCTCAATTAGGTCTTTGACATGAAGGTATCTTAACAAAAAGAGAAATCACGGAGCTAATACTGTATTGCCAACCTAGAAAGCAAGTACACACCGTTGTGTTTCTGTTATTATCAATTAAAAACAACTTAATCTGTCTTATATTTGTAGTTTTTAGAAAATTTCGTGCTAAACATTATATTATTATATTTTCTTGGTACATTTCATCTTCCATTGTTATTATTAATTTCCTGAAATACATAACGTAATCAGTCTAACCTGTGTTGTATTTTCAACAGTCGTAGACCCTCTTTGGTGGTGAGGCGTACTGAGACGTCAATTAGTCTGAAAGACCTTCTTTCTGTGGCGGAAGGATCAGATCTTGACTTGACAGACCTTGGAGAGGGGTTTGATGGTGAACTGGGTGAAATTCCGACAACATTTCAGGAACTTCGTTACGAAATACTATTGATTGTTCTTTGTGTCTCCATGGCAATAGTACGTCCGTTTTCTAACATGTTACTTATATCCAATTATAATTTTATTAACATATTTTGGAAGTTAAATTAGTTTTTCAAGTAAAGTCTTTTTTGCAGCTAGGAAGAGGGAACAAGTATATACAGTTATTAATTCCACGAGGTTTTGTGATACTGTTCTTGTCATTCTCACGGCAGTAAAGAAGATACTGGAGAATGACTCACAGAGTTGCAGTTTAGTAACTCATCAATAAAACTGAAAAATTCAATGTGTTCTGGGTATGCAGACACATCTTCATCGTCTACATATGTTAAAGACAAATCACTCTGCGTAGGAATTTTTCGTATATTTTCTAGTTAAATTTGGGGGTTTTTATTCTTTGATTCTATACACATTATACCCAATGTCATAGGTTTTTGGCGGGTTTTTATAATTCAGTGTGTATTATGATAGTTTGAAATGATAATTTAGCTAAAACATACTCCAGTAATCTGGTGATGGATCATTACTTAAGCCAAATGATAGAGTAAGAGATTTCACAGTTCATTATATGCACACCATTTTATCGTATATCTCATTGCTTGCCATTTGGAGAGGACAAGAGTAGAATCAATCACTTGTATAAGGTATTATTCTTCATAATTTTGTTTACAGGTTTATGTACAGAAGTTAGCCAGTTCATCCTTCTTCCTTACAGTTGTGACATGTACTTGTTTAAACCAAATCTCTGTCTATACGTTAGCGCATAATATGTTTTAGAAAAATTTTCAAAATTTTAATACACGTTTCTATACATAATTAAATTTTGTAGATGAACAGTGGATTCACTTTACGGAAAACTAAATCTAATTAGATAAAATGACAACTATGGCAATAATAGAGAACATGTTAATTGAAAGGACGTTTCCGAATTTTCACATTCCATCGTCAGTAATCTGAAATGTAATTTGTAAAGGAAATACGATATACAATACATTGGACAGTATATGAAATACAATATACAATACATTGAAAGACATGAAAGACAAATTAATTATAAATAACAAAAATAAAATAACATGAGTTGAAGACAGCTTAGGTTATTGTTCAGGGTTGGGTGTACATTGATTATTAGTAAGCTTTCTTTTATAAATAATTATTTGTTTGGTGTGTCTGAGCTTGGAAATTTAAAATTATTTAAATACATGTTCTAAATTGACGTTTTTTACCAATAGGTGGCCTTACAGTCACCATAACTACAATTCTAAACAACACATGAGCGTAGGGAATTGGAAGTTCCCCTATGGGTCAGCGGTAAGTTTACAGACTTACAAAGTTAAAATCTGGGGTTCGATTCCCTGCTGTGTGCAAGGTGCTGACGTCCAAAATTATATATCTTTGGACTAATACGACAACAAGGGATTCGGGGAGTGCTTTTTTTTTAAATTGTGAAGAGTGAATTATAGATTGGTCTTAATTTAACCTGTGGGTAAAATGGTTTGATTATTTCATACATTGAACTTATAAACAATGTTGTTTCTAGTTAATTCGTTGAACTAATCTCATTGGGCTGTGAGATATGTTGGTTATACATAAAGATAGAAACGTCTAAAACCCTTATTTTCGTTTGCCCAACATTTAGGCATTTTGGAAAGTTATAGAGGAACTTAGGCTTGAATATAACCCTAAACAAATTTAGATATTGCTCAGAGTTTGGCCTGCTTTATGTATGGTAAAATCGTCTGCTGCAGTAAACTACAATAGAATGACAACCGAGAAGATAAGGAGAAAATGTGTGACATTATCTTGGTTCACAAAGATTAACATGCCATATTTTGTTCAATAGCAAAATGATAGCTTCTTCACTATACTTTTATCTGCTGAAATATTCTCTATGGCTTATTCTGTATATTAATTAGGGTTCTTCTTGACTTAATTAATAATTATTTAGATCAGTCAATTGCTTCTAAAAATTAATAATCCTAATAATGTCGTGTTTTATTTATCACTTACGCTCATGGATCAAAAGAAGACATAAAAGAGAAGTAGAACGTTAACAATAATCATATAAATTTGTCTATAAGCATTAAATTTATTTCCTGACACCAATTACTCGCGCTGTTTCTATTTCTTCTTCTTTTTTTTTTGCAAAAGGAGACTTCGTATTTGTTCAAATAAGATGTTTGAGTAATATTTGCAATTAGTCTATAGTGGTTTCGTTTAATTACACAGGCCTGCGAATTTAAACTTCATAAAAGTTGTTTTGATTTAAATAACGGATTTTCCTTAAATCAGCTACGCAGATTTCGAAAAAAAATGTTTTTCTATCACGTAAGGATTTTTTTACAAATTGGGAAGAAAATTAAAACTCTTACTTAGATCAAATTATTATTTAGTTTACCACAAAGAAATTTTTTATTAATATGGTTGTTATGTTTAGGTTCTAGAACGATCCATTAGACTCTCACGTTTTGTGAAAAATCTGTATGTGATGGAGAAAAGTGGATATCATTTTCGGATTCAGCGTACAGGAATTACTGTAGACCACATAAAAATTTTAATACAATAAAACCATCGCAGGCCTGCACCTTCACGGAGTTACTCATGATTTTATTAACGGTGGCCATTAACCAGATTTGATGGTGAGACTCTAAACAGTTCAAATGAGTTTTTTAGTTTGTTATAAAAAAAACTTTGGAACTAATACTATAATTATGTATTACAGGTTGTCTGGCAGGTGATGCTGAAGTAAGGCCTCACGTAAATCGTTAAGCATAATTGTTATTGGATACAATATAAATTGAAGGATAGTGAAGTATCCATGACAACCGTAAGGGAAGGCAGTACTATGATTCCACCGTCTACGCCGCTGATCCCATCTCAGAGTTTCCTGACGATTTTTAATGAGAGTAACCTGCACGAGGGAACGTCGTTGTTCGCCAATGAGACAGAGTTGGAGGTTGGACTTCTGCCGTGTTCGTCATGGCAACGGCCACAGCATATCCTATTTCAGTTGGCTAACACTTGTTTTTGTGTCTCTTACCTGGCGCCCAATACCAGGAGAGGAATTCTCTTTATGCACCTGCTGCTTATTTTCGGTAGGTTTGTGTATTCAGGAGACAATCTGTGTCATATCGTGGGTCTGTCATTTTTTCAAAACACACGGAGTTCCTAAAAACTTTTAAATATGATATAATACGTTATATTTTCGTTCTCATTAACGTTATTTTGTACTAAGAAATAACTGGAAAATACGTGATTCAAATAAACAATAAAATACTTATCGAGATTTTACATTACCAGTTATAATATAGAGATCTGGCAAGTAAAGTACAACGACATAAGTTTGACTACATAATAATTGTTGTAAGCGATTGATTCAAGGCCTTTTTACCCATGGAATTCGTAACTCAATACCTAACACGAAAACTATCAAAAATATTAAGGCGTAGACCGACCGATAGATAGGTGAATTAGGAGAGAAAAAGATGAAAAAAGTGACGTCATCTAAATATTAACATAACTCATAGTTAACAAAAAATATGCCAGTATACAGGTAAGACAATAATTAGTATTCTTTAAAGTATTGTGAAATATAACTTATACAATAGGACTAGTTGACTTCTTTGCCAAATTTTTCATATGTACTTCTAGAAATAGCATATATATATATATATACTTTCTATATTGAAGGATTTCTAATGTTTTCAACCTGGGCGTGGAACATTATCTGTGCTCCAGACATCTTCTCCTGGAATTTCTTCTTCATGTTGCTCAACATGGGACACATGCTTTACATTCTTTACACCATGAGACAAGCAGAATTTTGTTACTTATTCCATGAAACGATGTTTTGTAAACTAAGTAGACTACCAAAACTTTCAGCGTTTATACATACTTTGAAACTGTAAGCACGTAGAAAACTGTTAAAGGTTTTTTGAAAGCAACAGTCAACTACCACTGCTCGTTCGATGAATTTTATTGGTTGTTCTTAAAATGACACCATGCTATTGGCTAAAAAGTCTTAACCGAAGATAACCCTGGCATGACTTATTCGACTACCATAAAATTTTACAATCATTATTCTCAAGTTCAACTACTTCGAAGTTTCATCAAACCAGTGGCAAAGAAAGGGGTGTTTGTTATCCCTCCCCTTTTCATGCCTTTATTTATCTACTAAAAATATTGGGTATCGTACCCCCTCTTTAAGACTCTATACTCCTGTTTTAAAGAACGGGGTGTCGTTCCCCCTCTTCAGGCCTTTATCTTTTTGTTTCAACGAACGGGGTGTATTCCCCTCTTCAAGCATTTAACTTTTTGTTACAAAGAACGGAGTGTTGTTCTCTCCTCTTCAGGCCTTTATCTTTCTGGTTAAAGTACACTTAGGATTCCTATTACATTACCAGTTTCTAAACACTGTACAGATCCTCATCTGTATTTAGTCTCTCTAATTTCTAAACACCTAAACATATGTGATAGCAAAACAGCTTTTATCAACTACACTATAAGCTGTTTCAACTACGGGTTTCTAAACACTGTACAGATCCTCAACTGTATTTAGTCTCTCTAATTTCTAAACACCTAAACATATGTGATAGCAAAACATCTTTTATCAACTACACTATAAGCTGTTTCAACTACGGGTTTCTAAACACTGTACAGATCCTCAACTGTATTTAGTCTCTCTAATTTCTAAACACCTAAACATATGTGATAGCAAAACATCTTTTATCAACTACACTATAAGCTGTTTCAACTACCGGTTTCTAAACACTCTACAGATCCTCAACTGTATTTAGTATCTCTAATTTCTAAACACCTAAACATATGTATCATTTTACACTATTTTAAGCCTAAAAACGATCTGATACAAAATGATACTCTAATTTCTTTTTTGTATACAGATTGTCGCGTATCATTTTCAGAAATACTTAATTATTAACTACAATCATTTCTAAACGCATTTAAATAAAACAGTGAAGCATCCCGAATTTTAAAATACGCAATTTAACGTATGCGACATGCATTTTACAACCATTTGTTTCACAAAAACCGTGTAGAATCAAACAGTTAATGAAAGTCAAAAATAGGAAATTCTATAACCTGATACAACAAGTATAATTAGATTTAACACGCACTTTTTTAACTGTTGTTTTGGATGAATTATGACATGAAAAAAACATACTATTTTAAAATGTCTTGAAATAAAGTAAATCGTATTTCTCTCAATTCTTCTTGGAAAAGGACTCTGAAGCATCATTGCAATAGCCCTTACACGATCATAATGTCCTTTACTACTGATGAACTTCTTCAGAATCTCAAGTTACTGCCATCTATACAGTAGCGATAAAACTCACCCGAATAGGTAAGAAAGATCAAAGGTGATTTTTTTTTGCCAATAATAGTTAAGAAAGCAATAAAAACTTACAGAGAATCACCAATGAATCAACATGTATAGTAATGTTGGATGATAACATTGGCATGATGCGTGTTTTTCACATATATATATATATATATATCTTATTATGTTGCAGTGAAGAAATATATATTCTGTTTTATATACGTATCACTGACTTGGTTTTAAGGTGGATGGTTATTGCATCTTTTCACTCTATTTATACAACGTGGTCTATATTTTTTTAACGTCCATATTATTCTCCTCTTCAAGTTATATTTGTCTTTTTGGTATTTCATAACCAATAATTTTATGATGTTTCGTTGCAGTGGCAAGATTTTAAATTCACTACTTGGGCTTCGACTGTGAATTGTGATATTCTCACTAAACAACTAGTTGGTATAGCCTTATAGGTGCAAAAATTGTAAAAGAGCCTATATATGTATTCTTTTATTGACACGATATATCTACAGCTTTAGCGTAAAGGCTATATTCTAACGAAATATACAAATACGTTAATATGTTTGCTGAGATAGTCGGCATAGAAACTTTGACACGTTCTTACTCCTGGCTTGTTTAATTAAATAAATGTGAAAAGTATTCATTTATTAAATTTTTAGAGTGAAAAGATTTTCCTTAAAACAGTTTTTTGTTGTTGTTGTGGTTTTTTTTTACTATTAACCGTTAGGTTTATCTTAGTGGTTAATTTATTTGCTTTGTCAATAGATGGAAGCACATAAGTTATTTGAATAAAATTTTCTAAAGGTAAGGGCATTAAACTTTACTAGACGTCTCTCTCTTACCTTTTCAGTATGATTTTTCACTGCTTTCGTTTGTTGTTGTTTTTGCCTTATACACTCTGAGATTTTGTTAACGTACGCCTTTAAGCTTCTGTTTTACTAGCATTTTTTTATTTATTTTAACCTGCCATAATATCCATAGTGCCTCTGCAGTAAGTATGAGGCACGTTTTATCACGTTAATAATCGAGTTTCAATACCTGCAGTAAGCAGAGCACATGCTGCCAATTGTGCAGCTTTGTGGTAAATAATAAAAATTAAACCTGCTGTAATATTATGTACCTTTTTCTAGCTTTTCAGTAGTTTTCCTTCCATCTTTCACTTTCTCTTTGTATTGCATTTTTTGTCGTTCTTCACCAGGAATATATTCTAATCTACACAAAGACAATCACGTAGTTATCTACATAGCAATATTTTACAACATAAATAAATGTCCAATTCAACACTTCTAAAACTAAATACTAATTTCGGATTTCATAGGTAGATGGCAGCAAAAAAAAAAAAAAAACACAAGGCAAAGATAGAATTTGTTTGTAATTAAACACAAAACTCCACAATGGGATATCTGTGCTCTGCCCACCACGAGTATTGATACCCGGTTCTAGCTTTACAAATCCGCAGATATACCGCTTTGCCACTGGAGGTACGAAGAAAGAAACTACCGCTAAATGGTGTATAATAGAAATAATAGTGATAAAACCGATGCGGGTAGTCTTGTTACTAAGCGTTGTAACGTTTGATTCGGTTGCCATGTTGTTAGCAAGAAATCATACGTGCCTTGTTTAGACTGTACGATACATAGTAGTATTGCGTGTTTAAATGTGTAGGTTGTCATGTTTCATCAATAAGATATTTGTTTTATTTTTTATAAGATGTACTAACTGCATGCTATATTTTGTTGTACCAATTGCAATATGAGTGAACTTATATATATATTTAAACAGGAAGAAATTTATTATATATATTTAGAAATGAATCAATGCAGTTATTGGGTGTTTTTGTTTGTTTGTTTGTTGTTAAGCACAAAGCTATAGAATGGGATAACTGTACTCTGCCCATCGCAGGTATCAAAACCCAATTTTTCGCATTATAAGACCTAAGACTTACGCTGAGGTACCGGAGAGTATGAAGTTATTCAATAAAAAGTAAATTCATGCTTGATTTACACTGTTCATCTCAGTTGGCAAATTGAGATGTGGAAACTGTGTTTACGAAAATTTAAGTCTTTATATCACTTACTAACAAATTCTTATGAATATTCACAGCTTAGCATGCTATTTATTTCTTCTAGTTAACTTCCTCAAACGTGGAAGTATCCCGGTGGGTCAACGATAAGTTTATGGAGTTAAAACACAAAAATTGTGGGTTAGATTCCCCTCGATGAACAAAGTGGAGATAGCTTATTGCGTGTCTTTGCACTAAAAAAAACAACAACAAGCGTAAAGGTTGATGTTCGGCATACGACATAGGAGACACTGGAATTTAGGGATTTGTAATCAACTCTAAATACGTTTTCAAATGGCATATGACGTTTGAGATCTTACTTATATTTTTTAAGTATCGTACGTAAATAAAGAAGTACTGAAATTTAGTACACTTTCAAATAATGTGTCACATCTCGGGGTTTACTTGCAAGTTTCAATGAAGCATCACAGTGCACAAAGAAACATTCAATGATGCATTTTTAATAAGACTTCTAATGACGCCAGTGTTAATTAACTTGTAAATTTTGACGAGGCGCCATTAGGCCTATGCAATGAAGGGTGCATTAAAACAGTGGCATTATCATTATTTGTTATTGTTGTTTAATTTGCGGAATTACAGGGAAATTGTCATTTCAATGATGCATTGTATACTCTAGAGGGTCTTATAATTTCACCAGACGGTTTTGTTTACAAAACTGCAAAATTTTTAAATTCATTAGCAGACATACTTATTCTATGGCAGTCTTCCATTCGCCAGTGAACACTTAACATACAATATGGCAACCTAAGATTACTTTTTATTACTATTATTATTATTTACCTCTTAAAGTCATACTGCCAAATATAGCATTTATTTGGTCCTCTACTTATACTTTAATGGGTTAAAATTTGGTTTACTGGTGACTATTTAAGATATAATTGAGGAAATCTTATTTTGTTGATGTCATTACACGGATTATTTACAAGTATTTATGTAGGCCTATGGTTGCATATGCTACATAAGTTATCTAGTAACGAATGTAAGTCATAATGTACTAAATATTATAACTAATATTTACTACTTGTGAAATTAAATGAGATTATGCCAGAAACTTAACAACTATCTAAACGATCCAACTACATCGGTCTTGCTATTTCTCTGCCAACATAAGGGCAAGCAGAGAACGACGTCAAAGTATTCAAAACTTACTCATATTAGTGCTTTTTAAAATTCCTACCTTTGTGTTTTCTAAAAATACGGAGACACTCACTAACTCTATGTATTATATATTTGCTTCTTCAACAAAAAATGAACATTTCGTTTTCTTTGTTTTCTTCTATTTTCATCCATAGATGGCAGCAACACTATTAAAAAATTAAACGAATAACTGTTGGTGCTTCCACCTTACGGCTCTATGCTTCCCTCATCAGCAAAATAGGCCTACGAGTTCTCTCTTCCCCCTCTATGAAGCCGGAGTGGATGCTCCCATAGCTTTAGAACGCTTCCAATTAACAACACATTTGGTGAGTCACGGTCTTTCATGAGTCATCTCCTATTCCAAAGTCCGCGGTCGATTTTCCTGCGAGAATATTCATTCAGTTTACATTCATACAAAAACTTAATGCATCATGGCTCACGGATGATCTAGTTTCCAGCTCTCTATCTGCCAGCAACCATAGGTGAGTACATTTGTGTGTGTGGTGTGGTGAAAGCGAGTTCTTTATCCGTACTGCTTGTAATCAGATTTAACCATGTATGTGTATCGTTTAAGGTATTTTTCTTGGCTACTTCACTCTAACATGACCACGTATGTACATAGGTTGATGTGTTATGTCAACTTACACTGTATTATGATGGATGTCACGTATATCTATGTTAAACGTTCACAAGAGTGTATATTTATATATGTATTGTTCATGTATACGTGTCTACGTCTTACAAACCCTCTCTCCTCATCTGTAATATCACATTACGTTGTGTAAGTGTATCTTTGTTATATGCCTTTGTTTCATCACCTCATACAGTGTGTATGTGTGTAATTCTATTTCATACACTGACTTCAAAGTTTTGGTTAATGCGGGTTTAGTAACTCGAGTTTATTTTGGTTTGATATTAATAAATTATTTAGTAATCTGTATACATAACAAAAGAGGATAATTTTATTTTTAGAATTATGTATGTAGTAGATGTAAATTTGAAGTGTATTAAAATTCAATAAGAACCACTTCAATTTATATTCTATACAATATCACATATGAGAAACATAAAAAAAATACATAAAAGCTGAAAACTTTGAATATATCTCTTCCAAATCGCTAGGAAAACACTACGCTTATAATAGAAATATCTACACAGCTTTGTCTCTTAACACTTCAAATTCAAACATCAACATTGCACAGGTTCAAAGTTTTGTATAAATATGCCTAAAATTAATACAAATTAAACATTCATGTTATTACGAAACTTAGATCACAGAATTGTTTAGATATAAATATATAGTTATGTCATTTAGGAAGTTTCTGGGGTTGATTTTATTCAGTGTGTTGATATCATTAACATGAAAATGCTAAGAGTAAATGATACAATTTTACAGGTTATTAGAAAGTTATTCAACAGGAGGACCTGCTTGTTGTTTAGATAGCTTTTCATATAACTGACACATCCTTGTTTAGCAGCTGAGATATTGGGGAAATACGTTAGGGTTAGTACAGTTTAAATTCTATGCAGCGTTTAGCACCCGTAGTAAATTTGTTTGTTGTTAAACATAAAGCTACACAATGGTCTGTTTGTGCTGTGTCCACCACAGGTGTTAAAACCCTGTTTTTAGACTTATAATTCTTGAGACGTTCAGCTATATATCTATGGGTAGGAGGGGGGGGTGTAGTTAAAACATTAGGTGTTTAGAGGGAGACTTAGTACAGTTGAGGATCTGTGTAGTGTTTAGAAACCCGTAGTTGAAACAGCTTATAGTGTAGTTGATAAAAGATGTTTTGCTATCTTTGTTGCACTACACCTACATTGAATCACAAGAGAAAAACAACATGGCTGACATCTGCGATTACTCGTTCCGATGCAGTACATGCAGACGAGATTTTGTCTTTTATCACTGACACATCGGTGAAAAGACAAACGTTTGTCTTAAAAGCTACTTTTAACAAATTTTTGAACGACAGACATCTGCGATAGCTTGTTGCACTACACCCACATTGAATCACAAGAGATAAACAACATGGCTGATAACTTCGACGGCCCACAAGAGATAAACAACATGGCTGAACGGCTTGCTGCACTACTTCCACATTGAAATAGAAATCACCCGTTAAGGCTAATCACTCACCTCACACGCTGGCTAAGTTAACGTTTTCTTTAACTAACTAACTATTTTCTGACTGAACTTCATTTGACTTCTACTTACTTAGTCGCCTATATATATATATATACACTGCCCAACTAAGGCCTAGAACTTTCTACAAACTACGAGACGCTATGATGTAACAATACTCACTTAAGGCAACGAGAAAAATAAAGAAGGTTCGAGTAACGTGACGTCCATTTAAAACAATTCTTACCGAGTTAAGTAACCAAATTTGTCATAACTATCGCCTTTAAATAATAACTTTTAACACTCTTGTTATGAAACTAAATAATCATTAAATATTAAATCACTAAATGGTTTGTGAGCTATCGTCGGTATCAAATCTTAACGGTACCAGAGATATGCCCAGCTTAATCACAATGGACTTCTGGGTGAGAGGGTTCTCTTTCATAAAATAGACTTCAATTTGCATATGAGGGCGATCCTTTGTACTGTCATGAGTTTCTGTTACTGTTCCAAACGATCTACTATGAAAGGTTTTCCGATTCTATGATTCATTCTTCCTATTCTGTTTCTTTTGGCTCTACTTCGTTTTAAAATTTCGCTATATTAACATCCTACCTAGAAAAATCTGTGGCACTAACATACGGCTGAGAATTTACCATGAATCAAATTTATAAGCCCTTAACATGTTGTCCGTGGTATTAACAAGTCTCATATGTGCGACGATACGCCACTTCAATAGCATATACCAATTATTATCTTTATACCTTGCAATTACTTCTTTGAAATCATAGAACACAAGCGCACTTCATTCATATTGAAGCACAAGTGAAAATCAGTTTGGCTGATAATAGCGGAGACTTACTAAACTATACCCATATTGAATCACAGATATATAAACAGCGACGGCTTGTTGCACTACACCCGTGTTGAATCACAGCAGATAAACAGGATGGTTGATAACATCGACGACTTACTGCACTACACCAATACTGAATCACAGCAGATAAACAGGATGGTTGATAACATCGACGGCTTGTTGCACTACACCAATACTGAATCACAGCAGATAAACAGGATGGTTGATAACATCGACGACTTACTGCACTACACCAATACTAAATCACAGCAGATAAACAGAATGGTTGATAACATCGACGACTTACTGCACTACACCAATACTGAATCACAGCAGATAAACAGAATGGTTGATAACATCGACGACTTACTGCACTACACCAATACTGAATCAAAAGGGAAAAACAGCGTGGCTGATAAGTGTAGGCTTGGAGCACTACACACATATTGAGTCACAACCAATACACTGTTTGGCTGATAACAGCGATAGCTTGTTGCTCTACACCCGTATTGATATCACAAGAGATAAACAGCTTGGATGATAACATCGACTTGCTACACTACACTCATAGTAAATCACAAGAGATAAACAGCCTGGCTGTTAACAGCGATTTGCTGCACTACACCCATATTAAATTACAAAAGATAAACATCAATGGCTTACTCAACTACACCCATATTGATTCAAAAGACACAAACAGCTAGGCTGATAACAGTGGCGGTTTGCTGCACTATACACATATTGAATCACAAGGGATAAGCAGGGTGGCTGATAACAGTGACGACTTGGTGCACTACATACGTACTACATCACAAGATATAACAGAGTGGTTGATAACAGTGACGGCTTGGTGCACTACACACGTACTGCGTCACAAGAGATAAAAAACATAGCTAATAACAGTGACGGCTTGGTGCACTACACACGTACTGAGTCACAAGAGATAAACAGAGTGTTGATAACAGTGACGGCTTGGTGCACTACACACGTACTGAGTCACAAGAGATAAACAGAGTGGTTGATAACAGCGATAGCTTGTTGCACTACACCCATATTGAATCACAAGAGATAAACAACATGGCTGATAACTTCGAATGTGTTTCACAGCTGTATTTTAACAACAGAGATAGGATAAATAATGTATCTTGTCAATTGGGTTCTAAAGTAACTGAATCATCCTGTGTGGACGTTTGATGAAAGAGAAAGAGACAATTATATAAAGCTCTGGATACAACTGTTCTAAGCAACAAAATAAGTCAAGTGAAGTTAAGAATTAAAACGTTAAGTTAGTGAAAGTGAAGTTAAGACTGCATGGTTGTTAGTTTAGCTGTAACGGGCGATATTTTAAAGTCAGTTTCACAGTTTAACAGAGATAAGGAGGAATAATTTGTCTTGTTAAAAGGTGTTTTAAAGTAATTGAACCAGCCTGTGTGGACTTTTGACAAGAAAAGATAATTATTTAGAGTTTTAAATGCATATAGTGTAAACATTTTTTTGTATATACATTTGACTTGTTTTGAACATATTATTTTAAAACAAATGGATTATGTTCTGTTCGTTTATTTTTCGAACTTATCGCCAACAAGTCACAGACTCCTACTGTAGAAGAATCCCAGCCCATATATAAAACCCAGACAAAAGGTATGATATAGAAACGCCAAAATCATATCGTACAGAAAAGTTTTATTTATGTAAGTATAACATAGTTAATATTATGTGGTGCAAGAAAAATAATTTATCATACATGACATATAGTTTACATACATTGTCTGACATAACATGAAAACTTTAACATATTTTCGTCACAGTTTCAGTTTGTTTCATGCAGCGCCTAGTGTTAAAATGTTTCGTAATGGAATTTATAGGAATTTTGAGAATGTAGAAAGAATTAAGGTATTTTTAACACGATAGTAGAAGGTATATCTTCTATTCATTTTCAAGCTCTTTTTTAAAGAGGAAAAGTTAGAATCTTAACAACTGAAAAATAAGTGCATTCAGAACAACTTAGCGTGCACAGCTGTTTCTAATTCATTTGAATTACTTTTAAGTTAGAACTCTGGTACTCTTCTTTATGAGCTCTTCGTCTTAACTAGCCTATTTACTAACGAGAGGAGGAGGCCAATAAGCTGAAAATTGTGCTCAGAAGGAAATAAAACAAACTCATAATTAAATAACTAATCGCTATGTGATGTGGAGAATTTAAAAACAACATATCATATAGCAGGAGGTGAAAGTTTGATAACTTTCCGCGGAATAATTGATTTAAGTTGAATTAAAATAAGTTAACTGACACGAATTGCGTTAATTATATTTTTTCTTTACCATTTATCATTTTTTTTTGACAAACACAATGAGTTATTTTTCGATTTCGTTGTAAAGAAATTTGAAATCAGAGGTAAGGAAACGTTATAACACTTAATTAATCACTTATATTGTTAATTTAGAAATAATTGGAAGTGGAAATTTTATAATTTGCTGCTACTAGAAGGATTTTAAAATAAATAGCTAAATCCAAGAAGAACCAACACTGCCTTTTTAAAACAACAACTAAATTTACTTTCGTTTGTTCTCAGCTGTATTTACATGGATCAAAAATCTTCACCCATCAGTTAAATTTCAGTTAAAACACGTGGACGTTATTTGTATTGAACTTGGAATAAGTTAACATTTAAAATTACCTTTCGAATAATAGAGGCAGTTGTGTCAGTAAGACAATAACGATAAATTATAAATAAAATATTTATATTTTACTAGTTAAGGGGCCTACTCGTCTAGCAATGTTTAACGAATTCAAATTTGTACCTGATGATGACAAAACCTTGTCGAAACGTTGTACATTTGCTGTTATGTTAAACTTATATTATATTGTACCTGATGATGACAAAATCTTGTCGAAACGTTGTACATTTGCTGTTATGTTAAACTTATATTATATTGTACATGATGATGACAAAAACTTGTCGAAACGTTGTACATTTGCTGTTATGTTAAACTTATATTGTACCTGATGATGACAAAACCTTGTCGAAACGTTGTACATTTGCTGTTATGTTAAACTTATATTATATTGTACATGATGATGACAAAAACTTGTCGAAACGTTGTACATTTGCTGTTATGTTAAACTTATATTGTACCGTACCTGATGATGACAAAACCTTGTCGAAACGTTGTACATTTGCTGTTATGTTAAACTTATATTAAAGTTTTTCTGATGATGACAAAACCTTGTCGAAACGTTGTACATTTGCTGTTATGTTAAACTTATATTATATTGTAC
>NW_013666310.1:24685-26444 GCF_000517525.1 Limulus polyphemus
GCTCAACATGGGACACATGCTTTACATTCTTTACACCATGAGACAAGTGAAGTTCCCTAAAGAGTTGGAAGAAATCTACCAATCCATGTTTCTCCCTCTGAAGGTCAGAATCTTTGTCCTTATTCTACCATGAAAAAAATACTAGTCTTTTAACTTTAATGGAAATGAGTAACTGTGCATCGTTTTCAAATAAATACTATAATCCTGTAATTGATTATATATCTATAGATTGGTTTGGATTGACCGTCACATTATAACACTCCCACGACCGAAAGGGCGAGCGCCCGAACCACCTGTCCATGCCAGTCCCCTATATAACTATAGAAATTTAAACAGTGTGTTCTTGTAAATCTTGCTCAGGAAAATACATTTTCTGAATTTAAGTTTCTACGAAAAATGGTTTGTGAAAATAAAAAATCCTGTGTAAAATTTTATAGTATAAAATAAGACTACATTTGGACTTTGTAAAAGGTACTTTTTCCTTCTAAAAAATCTGGTATAAGAAAGATGGACATTCACTTTCCACAAATTATTCATATTTACCAGAAGTGGTGGATCTGTAGACTTAAAATATACAATAAGGGAGAAAAAATGAAATGCTTTCCACATATACTTAGATATTTCTTCTGACTATTGCAGTAATTTGTTGTATCTTCGATCTTCTTGTTATACGTGGTTGTTGAATTGTAATACTACAAACCAAAGTCTTTTTATTACAATTATACATTTTTTGTTACACCTCGATTTTCATTTTTTGTCTCCCGTAAGCCCTGTAAAATGAATTGTACGTATAATAGTGTCAGACTTGGTGCAGTTTGTTGGAAATAAATAAGTTATTGAGTTTCATATTTAGTAGTATGCTGGGTCAACTTCTATATTCTGTAATGAAAACATCACTAGTTAGCTTCTAAATTATGTTGCCTGTAATTGATTGATAAAGGTTTCTATAATGTGTATGTTCAGTAGTTTCGTGGCCAAGTTTGAAATTAATCAATTCAACGTGCAGTTTCATGGTCTCCGAGTTTCAGTTCTATTAAGTTAATATTTTATAGATAAATTTACTGTTTACTATTTAGGTTTCGCGTCTACTTTACAAGAAGTTGGTAAGTCTAGAGTATGCTCAGGTGCTTTCCTTACACGCTGGAGAAGCTTACGCTATGCAGAATCTAACCAGAACCGATCGATTAGGCCTACTTATTGCTGGAAAGTGAGTATAGTTCAATAACATTGTAAAGTTCTTTTCCTAATAACGTAGCTATTTTTATAATCATGCAAATTACTTAAAATATTTATTTTTATGATATAATCAATTGATAAAATCGTGGGAAAATTGACTATATTAAATATTTATTTATTTCTTCTAGCTTTGAAATGAATTTTTTAATAATTTTTAGGGTAAACACAAATAGCCTCGTAATAAGGTTTTGTCGTTATTGTTGCTGCTTTTGCTTTTAACCTACGTTTTGAGCTAAAAATACTATTTTTATTAAAAGTTTATTATTTAGATCTTCATAATATACGTTAAATTATTTCTAAGAGACTTTTCGTTTTTAAAGTGTATCTTAGAAGTTTCTACATAAGTCTGGATTAACTAATCTATGTTTCTAGATGTATAGGTTGCTTCCACAAATTCTACTTGTTTCTTGTTGATAAGGTACTGGTGTTCGATCGTATGTGGTAATTAAAGTTCGATAATATTGTTGCGTCAGCGAGGTCACGTGACTAGTATCACGCCACCTGTTTCTAGAAATAACCTGTT
>NW_013666310.1:27165-56058 GCF_000517525.1 Limulus polyphemus
CGAATTTACGGAAAATCAATTAACGAACGGAGACGTAACAATATTATTTATCATTTCTTAAATATAATAACACAACACAATTTTAACTTCATTTTAACAACCAAATAATAAAGCAACTGAGACAGTAATAGTATGATCAGTGATGGCAATCTCAAAACGACTTTTCGCCATTCGTAACAATTCATATTAATACATGACCATTTTTATTTTCAAAGTTTATAAGCTTTCTAGGACCATCGGCCATCGATTTGAAAATTACTGACCATATTGGGGTCCAAGAGCCCGGGCGGTTTCATCCTTCTTAAAGCATGTTGTACATAATAGCGGTCCGGCATGGCCAGGTTGTTAGGGCGCTCGACTCGCAATCTGAGGGTCGCGGGTTCGAATCCCCGTCACACCAAACATGCTCGCCCTTTCAGCCGTGGGGGCGTCATAATGTGACGGTCAATCCCACTGTTCGTTGGTAAAAGAGTGGCCCAAGAGTTGGCGGTGGGTGGTAATGACTAGCTGCCTTCCCTCTAGTCTTACACTGCTAAATTAGGGACGGCTAGCGCAGATAGCCCTCGTGTAGCTTTGCGCGAAATTCAAAACAAACAAACATACATAATAGTACCGTAATCTTAAATTGGTTTTAATCTTGCAGACTTTCCAATATGAAATTTCTTTTAAAAATTCAAGTTTCGATCTTCGAAATTCAAAATCGTGTTACTTTTATATTTCCGCACGTTATTTATCCGTTATATTTCGCATTTTCAGTTTTTGATATTTTCCAAAACGTTATAGAGACGATCTGGTTTCGTCGTCAAGCCAGTAGCTTCGGAAGGTTATGTCATCAAGTGCTAGCCATCGACTGTCATGACTGAAGATTCTTGTTTATCAATGGACTGTGCTTGTTTAGTAAAGATCTGGGGTTCGAGACTTGATATCACTGAACACATTGCGCACATTCAGCCGAGGACGGGTAATATAAGCAAACTGTATCTCATTGTTCGATTTGAAGAGCAGTAAAAAGTCCTTATGGCTGTGGGAGTTGGATTTGCCAACAATCCCGTATTACAAGGGACGTCTTTTATTTAAAGAGAAAATTGCCTGTCTCGTACTAAATCAGTGCGCGACGCCTTTTATCATTATTTCAACATATTAAAAATATTTATCATTTTGCAAAGCCAGTTTTATTATTACCTTACCTTCCAATGATATAAGGTTTGGAAACTTAGACAATGTAATAATGCAAAATATGTCCCATGATTTGCTAAATCAATGCATTTAGCGGAAGCTAGAGAACTAATATTTGAAAATCATATTATTAGCAGCTAAAATTAGCTGCAGCACGCTTTTACACGTGGTTAGGAAAACGTTAGGTAGAGTGAGGGAAGTAGCGGGGATACCAGACATTCCTCACGGGAAAACATTAGGTAGAGTGAGGGAAGTAGCGGGAATACCAGACATTCCTCACGGGAAAACATTAGGTAGAGTGAGGGAAGTAGCGGGAATACCAGACATTCCTCACGGACGTAAACATTAGGTAGAGTGAGGGAAGTAGCGAGAATACCAGACATTCCTCACGGGAAAACGTAAGGTAGAGTGAGGGAAGTAGCGGGAATACCAGACATTCCTCACGGGAAAAGATTAGGTAGAGTGAGGGAAGTAGCGGGAATACCAGACATTCCTCACGGACGTAAACAGAAGAGAAAAAAAATATGAAGAGATTGTGTAAATATGAAAGTCAATATAAAGAAAGATACAATTGGGTAGAAACCTGTCAGTTCCAATATTGGTAAAGCCTTTTGTACTGGCGTGAATTCGCTATTGGGCATGGAGGCGAAACTGACCAGGAATTGACGAATGTTGCAAAAAAAGGCGGCAAAAAAATGCCCTTGGCGAATGTAGGTGAGTACTGCATATTATTATTATTAGGGTGATAATAATGATAATTATAATATTGGGAAGAAAAGTAGGATCAGATGCTAAGTTAACAGTTCCGTATTTTTGAAATAAATATTAGCAACCCCGTCTGTCGTCTGTCTGGTCAATAGTTCAAAATTAGGAACGACTGTATTTATATCTGACCTGGCCGTTTCAAGTAGCCCACAAGTGCGTAATTTATCGTTTGGATAGAAAATTCCAACTAATATTTTTTTAACAAACATTGTAATTCAATCTGTTTTTTTTAATGGATTTTTAATAAATACAGTTACTGAATGTTTTCACGAGTCTTTTAATTTCCATATGGGCTAAATATACTATGTAAAAACTAAAACATTTAACAGCTGTTTATTTACTATCAAAAATTGCACATGATATATAAAATTCCTTTACAAAGTTTCATTAAAATTTAATAACCGCTTTCACTAATTTTAGGATGACCAGATTTCGAAACCGGGAAAGCCCAGCCCTTACCCATAATTTCAAAATGGTTCTTGTCCTTTTTCTTGGCAGTGTGATCCATAAAGTCCGATCTGTCTTTTAAAATGGAAAGCCTGCTTTCAAAGTATCAGAAGAACACGCTTTCTTTTCAACGTTTTGACACTGTGATAGGTTGAACATTTTCAATAATAAAAATATCTTAGTGAACAGCCCTTGATGTTTAACCATCCACCACTCATTCACTAACTCCTATAGGTCTACTACAATACTACTAACTAAAAATCCAACGCAGACCTGGGTTTCTCACCACGCACAGACAGAACTTTTGAGAGAGTTTGGCGGCAAGAGAGTACGTTTTACAACAATGAGCAAGTCAAGTAGGCCTATTACATGCGTGATTCAGGAGAGTACGTTTTACAACAATGAGCAAGTCAAGTAGGCCTATTACATGCGTGATTCAAGAGAGTACGTTTTACAACAATGAGCAAGTCAAGTAGGCCTATTACTTGCGTGATTCAGGAGAGTACGTTTTACAACAATGAGAAAGTCAAGTAGGCCTGTTACATTCGTGATTCAAGAGAGTACGTTTTACAACAATGAGCAAGTCAAGTAGGCCTGTTACATTCGTGATTCAAGAGAGTACGTTTTACAACAATGAGCAAGTCAAGTAGGCCTATTACATTCGTGATTCAAGAGAGTACGTTTTACAACAATGAGCAAGTCAAGTAGGCCTGTTACATTCGTGATTCAAGAGAGTACGTTTTACAACAATGAGCAAGTCAAGTAGTCCTGTTACATTCGTGATTCGATGTGACTAACAGTTTGATGTCTTTATCATAAAACCGGGACTTCTGTTCACCTTAACTAATCCTTAAATTAAATTTAGAAAACTATGGATTAAGAATTGGATTACAAGATAAACCCTTAAGTTAAAGTAGCTGCTGGAATCAGACTTAATGTAATCCCAGGTTTCATAAGAAAAATTTACCCAGCCCGTGATTCCCAGAAAATCAGTGCAAATATCTTCTTTGCTTGACTTTATTAGGTGAGGTAGTTGTTCTAAATAAACGAAACCTGAAACCGAATATTATTATTTGTCATCGCAACTTATAATTTCTAGTTGTGTGTTACCTGAGTATTTAAACTATGTCCGTTTACTTTCTATTTAATTAGTGTATTGGAGTATATCTCCATCACAAATGTTGAGTACAGATTGTCATACGTTAGTAATTAAATCTAATCAAGATACATTATGTTTAAACTCCGTTATTAACGTTGCACTGACATTTTTTAGAGAAAAATAAACTATTCATTTCACTTCCAAATTAGAGTGAACGTAATGACAGACCACCATTTTCTTCATCATATTTTTCCGAAGCAATTTTTGGACTCTCCCGAATTCGAGTCCAGCAAAGCTGGGATTGAAGACAAGTTTAAGGTAGGTTACAAGTATTGTTTACTTTGTCTTGTTTTTTTAACTGATGAATCCTTTTATCAACGTTTAAAATAGTAAACATAAAAATATAGTTTCGATACTCACATCGGGCTATCTGCTGTGTTCACTCAAGGGAAATCGACCTCCTGATTTTAACATTGTAAGTCCTACGAAGCCTTACCGCTGTCCCACCGGGAGTCTCTAGCAGTGGGTGTAGCACAGATTTATGCTTAATATTTACTTATGAGTATTAGTATTGTTTATATGAATGCGCTTAAATGTTTTGGTGTGAAAAGTATTAGTATGAACATTTGTTATGGTTGGAATCTCTTTTGCTGTTTGTTTGTATATAGCTCAGCACATAGATACGCGATGGGCTATCCGTTCTGTGCCTACCACAGGTATCGAAATCCGATTTATAACGTTTTAAGTCCGCAGATTTGCTGCTGTACCACTGGGGGAGGGGGTGTAATTATAATCAATTATATTTGTCGTAAAACAACAGTATTATGCTTATTGGTTTTTTGTTTTGTTTGTTTGTTGAATATAGTGTTTAAAAAATACAAAAACTTACCACTATTGTCTTGTGACAATTATAATTGATTGTAATCACGCTTCGAAAACAAAAACCTTTTGTGTGTGTTTGTTATATGCAATGTACTGTCTGTCCATAGTGAGTATCAAAACTTGATTTATAGCGTTATGAGCCCAAAAAGCCAACGGGGTGAGGGGGGTGGGGAGTACGATAAACGTTTTCTTTTTGCAGGAAGGGAGTGAGAACTTTTATAGCAAACGTTTGCAGAGAATCTAAGAAATTTAGTATTTCTTAAAGCAAATCAAAATATCGAATGGTGAAATATTGTTATTCACTGCCTTTGTAAATAAGATAACCGCAAGAGTATGCGTTTATCATAACCGAGAAGAAAGATCAAATTATAATTGGAAAAATATAGAAGAATTATATAAAAAATTCTCCACCCACTAAACTTTACACATAAAAATATGTAAGTGTATCTGCTTTTAAAACCAGTCATTGTTCTTTCTCATCCAAATCAAAAATTTTAGCAGAATCCTACACCCTGTAAGTGGAGTGTCGCGTTGCACCGATCAATACTCGTTACCTCAAGAACAACGTCTGATTCAGCGTTGTAACTATTAGGCTAGTCGGATTGTCAGTACAAACAACTTTAAAAGTTGGTACCATGTCATCCCACGACAATTTTGATGTGTTGAATCCAAATATACTTGTTACCAAGCTGTAGTACAATAGCATTATTCGTCAAAAACTCAAAGAGTTAAAATACAGCTTGGTAACAGCAAATTGGAATTCAGGAGGTCCGAAATATTCTAAAAACAGTTGTTACCGACTTGTAAACTAAAAATTATTCTTGAACACTTACAGATGATTGATTCTAGTCTATATATCTTAAGCGCTAAAACAAAAGGACTGAGTGTTTAATACAGAATATAAGTAATCATTTCCGGTTAAATCCAGTGTTGTACTCTTTCCTTTAACATTCGATTGCTTCTGTTAGAAGAGTGTGATAAACCATCATCTATGAGTTCCATAAATTCATTTACACAGATATCATACATTGATTGCTGTATGCAACTAATGAGTTCTTACTTTCGTCTAACAGCAGTGATGTAATATTTGTCTGTCTGTGCACTTACGATAACTACTAAAAGTAGTTTCCCACAAAAACTTCAGGTCAAGATCAAATGCAAGATATCAAATATCTCTGTGGAAGTTTGACATCGTGAACTGAGCTTCCTTGGGTATAAAGGTTCTGTAGAACATAAAAGAGAGAAGTTCTCCTTTGATTGTGTAAAGCATAAAATTGGAACGTTTTATCTAAACGTTATCTGACCAAAATAAAGATTCATCCATCCCTCGTGAATCTGGAAAACATTAAGTGATCTTAATGGAATCGACATTTTAATGTTAAATAAAATTATGGAAAAAGTGTTTACGTTTAACATGTTTCTGACAACTTCACCGAATAAAATATGTATTGGTGATGAAGTTCGATTAACAGAGTTTTTGTTGTTGTTGTTTCATTTATTAGCATCGTCTTCCCACATCGCGAATTACACAAAATAAAACATCGAGCATAATAGTTTGAATAGAATACCTGGAAAAAAATTGCTTTGAAGTTACACGTGAGCCTCGAAAAACAATATTTCAGGTAACCATGAATCAAATGAATTCCACCAAATCAGAAAACCTAACAGACTGGATCAGATTCATTCAAATTCCTTAAAGCTTCACGAATAGAACATTCCACGCATAACTCAGAACAAAACGATTAGAACATTCCACGCATAACTCAGAACAAAACGACTAGAACATTCCACGGATAACTCAGAACAAAACGACTAGAACATTCCACGGATAACTCAGAACAAAACGACTAGAACATTCCACGGATAACTCAGAACAAAACGATTAGAACATTCTACGCATAACTCAGAACAAAACGACTAGAACATTCCACGCATAAATCAGAAGAAAAGAAAAAAGTATAGTTTCGAGAAAATCAAAAACAAAAAATTAAATTAACTCTGAAATGTATAGAATTCGGGTTACATCAGAACCAATAAAATTCAGATAATACTGGATATATAGAATACGGATAACTCTGGAAATATATCCTGAGAATTAATATAATCCGTGTAACAAAGAGAATGCTGCTAACTAGAAAACCAACAGAACAGATAACTGTTTTTTTGTTGTTTTTTGGCAGTTAAGATTAAAGAAGTTGCATTTTAAAGTTTTGTTTTTGTTTGACGTTAAGCACAAAGCTACACAATGGGCTACCTGTGCTCTGTCCACCACGGGTATCGAAACCCAGTTTCTAGCGTTCTATGTCCACAAACAGATAACAAACAACCGTAATTAAAATTTTCCAAGACAAAACGTTTATAGAGGTTTTGTAAACAAAATTTGCTTGTCTGTTGTTTCAAATACCTGTATAGGTCAATGGCTGATAAAAGACGTTTGATAGAAACACCGTATGACAGCATTTAAGATTAGGCTGTAGATGCAAAATTAAATAGTTAGGCCAAAGGTCTTAAACGTTTAAAACACATTCAGAACAGCTAGAAAACAAGGTATATTGAGACTGTGTAATTGAATTACTGATGTCCCACGTGTGTTTACACAGTACAGAAAACAGAAATACCCTATACAGAAAAAAATTACGTCCTGTACTTTTCAAACACGTGATACACATTGTACAACGCAATAATATCCTAACACTGTCAACGACGCTACATAATAAATACAAATATTGTTCGGTTGAGTGTGTGTGGGGCTTATTTTATCACATCTACACTAAAAGTAAACTTGGAAATTTATACTTAGTATTGTATTTTATTTCTAGTATTTTAAATACAAAATACGTTAAGAATAACATGTAGCTCATACTTGGGAGGCATTTTTTTATTATAACTGCCCCATAACCTTTATGTAACAATAATGTTTTTTTTTCCTGCGTAGTTTAAACCTTCTAAAGTATAAGTTATTTCAAAGTTATCTTAATTTGAAGACCATAATTACCTTTTTTTTTCTTGCATCTATGCAAATGTTTTGACGTAAAAAAAAAGACTACACTTTGTGTAACACATGTATATAACTTTTTTTTATGGCCACTTTGTTATTGTCTGAATAATAAACGTTATCGTTATGATTCATGTAGTTAAAAACCTGCGGGTTATATTTTGCAGGTGTCTATCATAGCAGCAACCCCATGTCGGTACATTTTCTGGCAACGTCACAGTCTTGAATATCTGTTAATCAAGGAGACTCACCTAGCCAACGTCCTCTCGGTGCTGATAGCGCGTGATATCACTAGTAAGCTGTATGCTATGAATGAAAAGGTAAAATTTTTCATTTAAACGTTTGGTAGATAAACACGTGTCATATGTCACCCCTCAACAAAAGTACTTGTTTTCTGTTGTATGCACTGTATACACGTACGTATAGTTTGTTTGTTTTTTCCAAAAGCGTTTTAAAAAATGTTCTTATACAATCTCTTAAAAAGATACATTGATAGCATCAGTAACAGCATTAATAAATAAGTTTAAATATAGTATTTTTAGGCATCAGACATGAAAATACGAGGTTCCCGAGCTAAGTGATTCAGTAAAATACAAAATTAAAATGCGCCTGTTTTTAGTTCTTGGTGAAGATAAAAGTTCTAGAGTCTGAGCTGATAGCAACACAGAAATACATACGGCATTCCTACCAATACTTCTTGACACATTTGAACCGCTAGCATCTCGGGAAGATGCCAGACGTTCGCGTAATTTTCCACAGCTCTTGAACTATTTGGCGTAACATTGGCATGGCCATTCTGAAAATAGTCGTCAAATAAAACAATGGACTTGTGAATTGTTCGGGAACCTAACATTTGCTAGAGTGAACGTTCAGATATTTCCACCATCAGTAGAACTAAAATAAGAAAGCAGCTCTGTAAAATTTCCCGCTTTGGCTGTATTCATTTATGGAAGGAACTATTATCCGTCAGATGTTGGGTGAGGCTGGTAAATTGATATTTTTCCACTTAAAATATACAAAATTGAATTATTTTATAACTCTTGATAAAAAAAAATAGAAATGTGTATTTTTTCATTAAGAGCTTGAGCTGAAATATTATTTTACAAAAAAAAAACATCATCCTATTAAACTGTTATTAATAAAGTAGTAATTTTTTAAATCATGGTACTTCACTGAAAATAAAATTATTGTTTCAACAAATAACGGTAACGTGTATTTATTTTTATTTTTTGATGAATAATTATTTCAGTCTGATCCCTAGACGATATTTCAATTATGATGTGATGTGCTATGTAAAAAAAAAACTTTTTCTCGGTGACATTTTGATGGCTATACACGTAGTTTGGTACACAATTTGTTGAGGTTATTAGATCACGTTTGGGTGAGAAAAAGAAAACATTCAGAGCAAAAAATGACAAATTAATGAAAGACTTAACCGTGTCCTAGATTTAGAAAATGTGAAACTGAATCGCTGGCCTTCAAAGTTAGTGATCTGAGGCCCTTTTCTCATTTATATTGTAATTTAAAATTATTTCTAACAACTTACTTTATAGGCCTGCGTTTTCTACTTTAATGCTTCTCAAATTATTAATATTTAGTTTTGACATTTCGCTCAACTTTACTTATTGTTTTCCTTCGAAAATATAATAGTTTTTTTAACTTATTATTTGCAGATTGTAACCGAAAAGGGATCTCACTTGGACATTCGTCTACCAAGCATCACTGGTTCTATAACATCGTATGGTGGAACTCATGACGGTCAAGGATCACGATCACCCACCTCCCGGAGTATGCGCAGTAAGAGCCTTCATTGTAATAGCCTGACTCACGACAGCTTGAATCATTTACCAATATCCCCAGAAAAGATGCTTCTTCCCCACGGAGCCCGAGAGACGAGTGTACAGCATGAGCACCACGAAGTGGTTTCAATGTATCCTGGGAAGCAGTATTCACTCCAGGAGACTACAGACACAAGTAAGTCTCAAACAAACTTAACATCACATGTATATATATATATTTATTTATTAAACTTCATACAGACAACTCGGTACTTGTGAAGCAAATAGAACATCGTTATAAATAGTTACAATTCATCCAAGTATTATAAAATATGGAATGTAAACTACTTCTCTCTGTCTATCTGTAGATAGATAGGTGTGTGTGTGATATGTATTTTTTCAAATGCCTTTAGACAAAAAAATTGTTTCTTTGTTTGTTTGTAGTTAAGCACAAAGCTACACAATGGGCTATCCGTGCTCTGCCCACCATGGGAATCGAAACCCGCTTTCTAGCGTTGTAAGTCCGCAGACAAATCTCCTAGTGAGCATTTTGACAATTAATTTGACCTTTCTTAAGTATTTCAATCATTATTGTATAGAAGAAAATGTTAGTGTGTAATGTAATTTCATTTATAATTTTATATAATGATATAATTTATTAACTTCAGAGGTAGATATAGCTTCATATATACCGGTATACAAAGCTCAAAAATACAAGGTTTTTATTTTGTATATTGGTTTGTGTCAATTGCAAGCAGTATGTATTTTTACCACTTGTTTATAATTAGATATATAATTAATTATTTTAAGGAATTCATTAAATAATTAGAATCCCAAATTTATATAAATCGGTTCATGTTTAAGTTTTGATAGAGGATCTCCCGTTAACTAAACTGTATAGTTTGTACAGGGGAAGCTGTTAGCAACTAAGCTTTATATCCCAAATTCTTTCCTGTGACAAGTATATTGCATGTGAGGTAGTCCTAACAAACTAGTAACGACTAGAGGACTTCCCCTGCTAACGAAATACACTGGTCTATGAGAACATGGTACAGTATGTAGACATTGGTATTGTCCTTACCAAACTACAATATTTATTTATCATGCTTAGCTCATTATGAACGTTTATTCCCCGGCACCACGAGGTCTGGAACAGGAAAGATAACGGTGGGCAAACAACAGATGGGGGTATGGCGTCGTTTGGTATTAATTCGTAATGGGCTGTTTCAACGGGAAAAGGGAAAGATCATTGACCTTGATCTTTCCTGCACTTTGACGGTGTCAATGTCTTATGTGTGTGGTTCGGTAGTGTTAACTTCACCTGTTCGGATTTTTGTGGATTGTGTAAATCTGGTATTGTGTGCTTATTTAAATCTTATATAAGATACTTTGAATTTGCTTCTAAAATCCAATCAAAAATCTGAAATTTAGTTTTTTCAAAATTGATGTTGTCTTTTCATTAAACTGTTAATTTGTAGTTTTTCGTTAGGTTGCTGTCATATTACGGTAGGTTTAATAAGTTCATTAACATTTTATAAATAAATAAATACCGTGTGGTTAGGGAAGGTTGCAAAAGCAGTACAAAATACTGAAAAAAATATAAACAAAATATTCGACAGAATATCTGTGTATTCATTAAATAAAGCGTTCCTTTCTATCATATGAGTTTGTAAGAAATATATTTTCATCTGTCTGAATATCCGTTTTCTTATATAATTAATGTACGTATTTCGGCTGATATGGCATACTTGTGCATTCTGGCCCCAAGTTCTGGTTAGTCTTAAGGCATTTAAATATAATTGTGCAATATTATGGTATATAACGCGTTACACAAACGGGTTGATCTTTGGGGGGACAAGACCCCTGTACTTTTAGCAGTGGTTACATTATATGTATCTGTCCACCACCTTAAAGACTTCTTTACCATATATTCTAATTATATGATTGTATTTTTGCAAACAATAAAAGGCAATCAAACATCACTGTAAATATGAAATGTCTCCTTATGCATGTCACTGAGCAATTTTATTTTTTATAGTTAATGACGTCACGCAGTACTTTTTTTTTAATGTTCCTCCTCATCTTATGGTTGAGATCGAGGCCCCAGCCGTTACGCAAGCAAGTGGGGTTTATTGATCGATAGTTTGTTTGATATTACCTCACAATAAGACTGATTATAATTGTTTTACGAATATGGCAAGTAAAGAAATATTTGTAAAAACACATATATCGTTAGTATTATTATGACGTAATTGTTAAATAAAAAAAAATCCAAACAATGAATAGAAGTAATATAAATAATCAGTACACTCTGGATTCAACATTATTTATTTGAAACTATTTTACTCATATTACTGATTTATATTTGTATTTCATAATAGATTCTGTTCGTTTGATCTTACTTTGTTTGCCTCCCCCCCAGTGGAACAGCGGTATGTCTGCGAACTTACAACGCTAGAACCCGGGTTTCGATACCCATGGTGAACAGAGCACAGATAGCCCATTGTGTAGCTTTGTGTTTAACTTCACATAAACTGTCTTTGTTTCAAAATTTAACACACAAAAATATTGAACAACCTATATAGTTCTTCCTTTAAACTTAATAACATTTCATTAACTCACTTTCCAAAAAATAAATTACCATGTATATTTGGCACCAAGGCAACACTGTCCACATCTCTCCTGCCTGATAATGATTGATTAACAGATTTCCCATATCGCTCGATTAAATCAGTTATTGACACCGTGTCAGCTGAGTGATGCACGCGCTGTTTTCGTGATCACAGTCCGTCAAACAACAACCCAGTAAGTCTGATGCACTTTAAAACTGCTTACATTATACATCTTGTTCAACCGGTATATGGAGCATTTTGAGACAGTTTCATAAAACAGGTTAGTTGTTACCCACTAAAAATAGCATTTTTTTCCGTAGCTTAAAATATGTTTTATTTTGTTAATTCTAGTAAACGGGAACGAAGACCAGCTGGAAACGTCGCCTTTTCTAAACAACAACATGGTTTGCTCAGCGGAGGAAGAAACGTGATGGCGTCGTAATATTGTTTCAGATCCACACAGGAGTAACTTACGTCATCAAGACAAAATGACGTAACAAGCGATGTCAGGACAACAGTTTTGATTTCCTCGCATAACCTTCCTGTGTGAAGTTTCACTACGGGTTTGCAAGCCAAATACTGTTAGTTATTTACTCTTCTTCTTGTGTCAAAACTTTTTACTAGACTCAGCTGAATGATGTGTTTCAGTGTCTTCCTCTTTTTTTATACTATAGTATTTCTTTCTTAACTTTATTTCGGTATTCATGTACATTATCTAACCTTCCATTGGCTTAGAAATAGACAAACTGTTAAAATATTTGACTGCGTGGCTTTAAAATTGCTTAATCTCTTTAAAACAAAGAAATATATATCTTTTTTTCTAAGTATTATCAGTGAAAGGTTATATATATATATATATATATATATATTAATACTTTTTATGAACTAACACTTGTTGTTTTCGTGTTCTCTGATCTACAGAAAAATTGATTCACTTTCTTCTTGTCCGATCTTTCTAGAGTGTATTTAAATATTGCCAAGAATAGTTGTATTGTTCTATTGAAACTTATATATTCACGTTTCTAAACTAGGTGAATATACCACAAGTAATAGAACAAACAATACTTATTTCCCAACTCACAGTAGACTTAATGATAATATAATATAATATAAAATATTATACATTGGTACTTTGTCTTCAGTAGGGAATCCATACGTCAATAAATAATAGATATACGAAAATGTAGATATAAATAATGAAAGAGTAGCTTTATTTTTGTTACCTTAGACCATATTATTTAGCCATATCTCTCCGAGTCTGGTCCCCCGGCGTCTCAGCAGTAAGTCTGAGAGCTTTTCACGCTAAAATTCAGGCTTCGATACCGGCGGTGGGCAAAACACAGATAGCTCATTGTGTAGCTTTGTGCTTAACAACAAATCTCTGAATCTGACGAAACATCATACACATTTCTCACATTTATAAAGAGTAAAATTTCATGTTAGGCCTAGTTACAAACTTTAAAGATAACGTAATTATAATCACAGTAATTTCAAACTTATTTTGAAAAGGGTTTTCCCTCAGCCCGCAGCTTATATCTTGTCTTTTATCGAAATACGCTGTAAATAAACAAGTAAACTACTCGTGTCGAAACTTTGATCTAAATCAGGGTGTTTCGATCGAATTAAATTTGTTTTTTTTTAAAAATAGGCCATTCCGCTAAACATTTGTCTTCATTTCTGTAAGCCCCCCTTCCGGTGGGCAGTAAATCTGAGGGCTTGTATCTTATAACGCTTAAAATCGAGTTTCGATACCTGCGGTGTGCAGAGCACAAACAACCCTCGTTTAGCTTTGTGTTCAACAACAAACAAAAATTTCTATTAATGTGTAAAATACTGTAAAACTTGTCTAATTAGTTTGTTTTCTAGTATGTGAACACTTAGTTTCTCATATGCTAAGTTTTATTAATTCTATCTCGCCCCCTAGTGGCACAGCGGTATGGCTGCAGACTTACAACGCTAGAAACTGGGTTTCGATACCCGTGGTGGGCAGAGCACAGATAGCCCTAGTGTAGCATTGTGCATAATTAAAAACAAACAATTCTATCTCTCAATAATAGCAGCTTCATCGCATGCTTTACATCAAATTGTCATTTCAAAGTAATGAAAATAGTTAAAAATGCTTTTTTTTAAACACACCAATATTGTTTATTCCCCAGCTTTTTTATCAATACCGTCAATGTTCACATAAACTTTAATCAACTTCAATAGAAACGCATTAGTCTGTTATTTGTATCAAATGAGACATGTATAATATTCAATAAGGTAGAAAGTAGTATAGTTTTTAAGTTTTATACTGTCTTATAATAGTAGTATGTACTTAAGAAAAGAATATAACTGATTGATGACGCAGTACCCGATATGCATACTTTAAATTCATTTCTTAAATATAGACATTCCAAAAAGGTCAGCAGGCTGACACACCATTCAGGTGAAGTTTTCGGTGATTTTACTTTCTTATAAAGTGAGGACTCGTATCAGATTCATAGGCGCCAAACTTATCTTGTTTTACACAAAGTCTAAATTGATTTATTTTGTTCTGTTTTATTCAATCTGTTACTAACTCGCACTTGTCTGTATGATCGTTTCACAATTTGCTTCTGACGAATCTGGTTTGACCTTCTCCATTGGATATAGTTCAATCTTGTATACTTAGCTCGAATGATAAGGCACGTGTTCTGCGAGCCGAAGCATTGGGATTCGATGCTGAAAAATACATGGCATGCATTTGTAGTGTAAAATTTATATGTTTATCTAAGTATGAACGGAATTTTGTGTTGTCTTACTCGTTAGGGACTGAAATATCTCTTTTGTCAGGTGTTTTTTTTTTCTGAATGTTTTGTGGTGTTATTTGTTTATATGGCAAATAGATACAGATGGTACTGTGTAGATGATACTTTTTTTCTGTGATATTGGCAGTTTTTCAAGACAACTTTCACTCCATTTAATATTAAAAAGCATCAAAATGTGTTTATTGGGCTAAGAAAATGCAAATTCTTAAAACAAAAGAAGAAATATGTTTAAAAGCTGTATTTTATAATAACTGCATTTGCTCATTTCCATAACTGTTTAAAAAAAATCTTTTAAATTTGCAATTTTGTTACCTGAAAGTCCCAATTTGTCTTCATGAAGACAAATACCACTCTGGATCTATTTATTCTATATGAATTGTAAACAGAGCTACCCCAAGACATATTAGTTTTAAAATATCTTATTCGACATTTTCCCAACAGATGGAGCTGTCGTCAACTATATTAGGCTTATTTATTGATGAATTTGCAATTTCCGTCCATAATTCTTCGGATTAAATTGTTTGCTACCTGCAATCCAGCAATTTCTAACTCTTCTTAACTCCATCATAAATTTTACATGTTATCGTGTTTATTAGAACAGCGACTTACTCTTAAGGATTAAGCCTAGACTGAGATTTAGCTATCTGCATTAAGAGAAAAATTGCTAGATGACGCTTTATATAGCTTATTACCTCTTCGACAAACGTCGACATATACAGGCTCATCCTGTACTTGTAGTAATCAAAACCCATTTCAGAAAGCCCTAATTTAACATTTGCAACTATAAGCGCATACATATTTACATAAAGTTGTACTTCCAGAATGAACACAGAAAACTGTCCAATCATTGAAAGGATATCTTACGTCTTATACGTTGAGTGGAACTTGGTGTATTTCAAATTCAAATAATTTATTGTTGTGAATGTCTGTGTAAAGTTTATGTAGTGTGAGGCCTGTTATTAACGCTTACATGCTTGTAAGGCTTGTCGGAGCATTGCTTAAATAGGGCCGGGCATTGTGCAAAACGCTAAATGTATTTAATATAGTCTTGTGTTGCGTTGGTGGCATAGCGCATTTGGTAATAGAAGTTGCTTGCTGCTCACCATGGAAACATAGGAAATTTGGGGTGCGTGTGGGGTCAAATTATATAAAATATATATAATTCTATATGAAGATCTCACACGTATAGATTAGGGCGTAAGTTTCGTATATGCGCTGATACTATCGCTCGTTAGGTTACGTCATGTAATATATTAACATGAAATTAATAGCTAATTGAAAAATTAATGCTTCAATTTATATAGCTTTGGCTTTCCTGTATTTTTTTTTTAATTTTTTGTGATATTTGCTCTATTTAATATTTTTTAATCTCTTTCTTAAAAATTTAATCGGTGTGGATCCGCCCCCTAGGAGTTAATAATTTGTGGGTAGTTCTTTTCTTGACAGATAAAACAAATATCGAATTGTTTCAGACGACTAGATACTTTGTAGTTCTCTATTTGTACTTTGTATCTAACAGGCTATTTTAGTGATTTCGTAACTTCTGGCCTGATAATGTAATGGTGTTTAAAAGATATTATAAATCGTACTGGTGCAGTGTTCTAAAAGACCTTCATAAAACACAGAATAGCCTATGTTCGCGAATAATGTGTAGCATTTTTGGCACTGTACATAAGTATATTGCGATGAAAGCTTTCTTAGGTTAATAAAATACCGTCTAAGCTTTGTTTTGTATACCTTTTCCAGTTAATAACAAATTATACTATGTAAGTGCATTTGTTTGTGTGCATGTAGATATCCTAAATAGAAGTTTGATGTGTGATGTTTACGTATTTGATTGTCGTATGGGCATTACTAGTATTTAAGGTCCTTTCCCAAACGTGCAGTATGGGAGAATGTTTTCTTACCGGAGTGTTAAACAAATTTACTACAAAAGCCTACTAACTACAAGTAATGACCTTCCAGAACTTTTATACAGTTAATGATTGTATGAAAGAATTGTGGTGGTTAGTAAATTTTTGAATTTATTTTAGGGTCTCGAAAAAAGCCTTATTTTTTATAGATCAAATGCATTTGAAAAAAAGGTTTTAATTAGTATTTTTAATTTTTCTAAAACTGAACTGAAGTACTTTGCTGAAACATTACTATATAAAACTTAATTTTTAAAATGCATAAAAATATATCGATACATTTTAATACAGCCAAATACAAGCACTGAAGTGTGTAGTTACTAAGGGCAACCTTATAAGTTGAAATTCTATAGCAAAGTATAATAAAACAAAACTGAACATATAATAAAGTTTTTCTTAGATTATATGGGTTAAGTTTTTTTTTTTTTGGCATGATAACTCTAGTAATTTTCTCTTTTGTACAATACTGAACACCAAGTCATAAGCAGTTTTAATTCGAAAATTGTACAAAGTTGAGATCATCATAAAGGTAAAAAGAGGTAAGTTAAACAAAAGAATGTCTTATAAGTTTTATGGAAATAAATAAATATCATACTGCAATGGTTAATGTTGAAGAAAACAGCAAAAATTCTTAATGATCACTGTAGCATGGGAATTGATAATATTGTTTTCGGTATGTGGTTGAAATGTATAAATGGTTATTTGATTTACAGCTTTAAAACTAACTTTAGTTTAATTTTTAAAAGTAAGATGTATATTTTGTCTCTATTGATGTAAGTCTTTACCACAGAAGTTTTATGTAAGGCAGCCATTATTTAGATGATAACATAAAACTTATTTCTACACTGTAACTAAATATCAAGTGTCTAAAATTCATATACAGTTTAAACGTCAGCAACCCTTGATAATACTAATTATGTTATATATTCACCATGACTGATTTAATATCTTATGAACAGGTGGAAGTTGCTTGTTTTGAGTACTCTTGACAGTTTCTTTGTTGTTTTTTTATCTTGTAATCAGATTATGTTAAATGATGAGTTGATAAAATATACAAATAGATATGCAAATGTGTGATAATATAAACCAGAAAGGAAAACTGTTTTTGAAAGCTCTAGAACAGGCAATGGAAAGTTTTCGCTGCATAAACTAAGTGATTTGTTTAGCACACGTGTAAATAATTTTCCTTGAAACTTACACAAGATTTAATTAATGAGGTGAAGCAATTTTTATTTAATACGTTGTATAAGTATACGCAGTAAAATGATACTTTCAAAACCTTTCTGGTTAGTCTTAAAAAAATACGTAACTACATCTGCTAAAACGTTAAATCGATTTGAAGTAGTCGAAAACGCCAAGTATACAATTATAGTATTTTGGCACTTGTGTATAAAGTTAAAATCATAAATAATATTCAACGTTAAACTGGTACACAATTAAAAACATTTTATTTAGGCCTATCTATGGCCTTCAAAAAGGTGAGGACTCTACATGTTGTAATGTAGAGTTGTCAACTTTTTGAAGGCCATAGATAGGCCTAAACAAAATGTTTTTAATTGTGTACCAGTTTAACGTTGAATATTATTTATGGTCAAGTATACAGTTGGACTTACTAAAATAAATAAAATATTTTGTTACCTATGAAAGTTTTTCTCTCTTCCTTTTGGATGATACAAGAAGAGCTTGGTACTGTGTATTCAGGGTTTAATTTGAAAATGGAAAATAAATGTTATTATTTTACGTGTATAATGTTTTCAGTTGGAGTTCTTGTTATGATTCTTAACGTAAATACGTAACGCTTCGAAAGTCATCAACAGTAATTAATTTGATGGAAATTATACTAAAAAGACACGCAAGGTGAGTGTGTCGAAAACGCTAGTTTTATTAGGGATTTTTTTAATGCTTCGAGTAGGAACACGCTGCTAGATAAGATAAGAAAAACACCATACATATGCTACACAGTTCACAATCTGTAAGGTTCCTAGTCTTGTTTTTCGATTTGCTCTTTACAAGTGGAATTCCCTGAAACCTGAATGGCAAGTGATGAATGATAGATTTGACTTCATATTTATTTTTAATGACTTTGGAAATTAAAAAATGTATACTACTTTTAAAGTGCATTTCATAAACTTTTAAGATATGGAAATTATATGCGAACTCATGAAATATAAGAAGTTTGAAGTTCATAGTTTTAAGTTCTAAACACAAGTTTTACACGTTTATTTGGGAAGCAAAGTATCTCTATAGCTGGAATTTGTGGCAATGGGAAATATTTTTGCAATGTCTAAGCCTAAAAGTTTATTAGCCAAGAACACTATTAATGTTCTGCAACATTATTAATTATTTTTTCGAAAAAGAGCTGAAAATCAGTTCATATTAAGGATCTTAAAACAGTATGTATGACAGTAAGAAACATAATTATCAAGTTACTTAATTCTTTAGATTGTAATTATTTTGGTTCCAAATGGTTTACGTTTATTTTAATGTTAGCACATTTCAAATAACTTAATACATGCTAGAACACCTATCATAGCCCCCAGTGGCACAGCAGTATGTCTGAGGACTTACAACGTTAGAAACTGGGTTTTGATACCCTTGGTGGGCTTCTTGCTTTTGTGTATATACAGGTAAGGTTGATTTTCCATAGAGAAATGGGATAGGTTCAGGAGATACGACATCTATTATAGAGTAGCAACGAGTTTCTCTAAATACCCAAGTTTGTGAAAACGAAATCACAATATCAAATACAAAAACACACAATCTTTATTATAACGTAACATAAACACTATATACTTGCTTTGGATTATAGACAACAGAGAAGAGACAAGTCTACTAGGAGATCGTTCTAACCATGTAATCTATAAACTGTGATTTTGCTAATGCCTATCAACTGGAAAATATACGACATTTGACCACGAACAGTTATAAATTTCGAACGTCAGTGAATTCCCATCAAACGTTAATATCTCTCCAAGAATATTACTAATTTCTCAGTGCCTGACAAAGTTAGCTAGCTTCCCACCAATTACATGTACGTACAAGTCGCTGGATATCAAGGAGACTCTGAACTAAAAAGATGGTTTTAGGCTATTTGTAAGTTAGTGAAATTTCTGTTTGTGACACTTGGCTTGTAATAATTAATCACAATAGTTGCTATTGTAAATTACATTGTTGTATATATATTAAAACGTATTTGTTTAAAAACAAATATGGCGTGAACCAATCTTGTTAGCAAATAGCGTAAATTAAATAAAATATTGACATATTTCTAAACACTAAATCCAGGGTACAGTTTAACTATTAAAAGTTAAATTATTTAACACGGCCTTGGATTATTTCAAATTCTCAATAGGTAACAACAGATTTACCCAGAACAACCAGTGCTACCCATATAATTCTTCATTTTCATTTAAACAAAGAGGAGTTTCCATAAACTCAAGACACCAACTGACCTAGCATTGAAGGACTGTTTACAATCATGCACAAGATGCAGAACCTTTACAACCACACCACCTCATGGTCAGAATAGGTGTGACCTCCATACAAGAACAATGAACAAAAGGCAGCTATAATAAAATCAGTGACATTCTTGACCACATTATGTGAAAATTGCACATACTCAGAAATAACTGATAAGTTTACAATAATACTATATTAAAATAAGAAGGTAGAAAATGCATAGAATAAACATAATCATTTAAGCAAATATATTAGTTTGGGGTGAACCGCACAATGGAAGGAAATTTTAATCTTGAGAAATGGTATACAGACAGAATGAATGGAAATATTCATTAGTACCAAATTTTGGAGGTGGTTCTAGGTATATAAAATATTCTAGTTTATAAGAGAAGTAATGATTTCCACTATTCTAAAAACTGAAAAAAAGTCCAATTAAAATTACAAAGAATTTTTCATTTCAGCCCAAGATTAATTTTTGTATGCAAAAAGATTTAATTTTTTTTTTCTAATCTCCAGTCAAGTAAAGTAACTTACTAGAAAGTCATCTAGTAAGGGAGACAACATCCTGTCTCGTGATGATGTTACTAGCTTAATTTAGTAATACATGCATACTATGTATTAGATATCAGTAACAAATAACAGAATTTACTAGATTTAAAATAGCTTTATGAAATCTAACAATTTACAGCTGTGGACATACAAATATCTTAACACATTCATATCAGGGTCCATCCACAAATTTCTAACTGGTCTGTCTTTATCAGGTTTATCTTGTCCACTCCGAGAGCATGTAAATATACTTTAATTCCATTTTATCAATTGCAGATGTGAATTTTTTAAAGAAAGACACAATTGTAAATGTGTATTTGCATATAACATTAAACAAACATCTAATTACAAATAATAGTTTTTAATTATACCACTCTTGGAATGTGGATAAATATTATATTAATCCAGAAAATCATACAAAAAAACAAATACTGTGACTTGAGATTACTGTTTTAATACTAACCAAAAGATAAGTTAATTCTTCACCAAGGTGTTAATATTCATCACACTTCGTTCGTTTGGATCAATCCACCATTCACATGTGCCAGAAACATCCTTTTCATTTCAGACAACAAAGGGACTTCCCGTAATATTTAAATATAGGCCAGGAATCCCAGAAAGCTAGAGGTTGAAGTAAAGATGATACTTTCATGAGATGAAAACACAACTACAGTTTTAGAAAAAGTGTACAGAAAATGCATGTTTGGTGACAAGTTTTTTAAATTAGGGAAAATGCTTAAAATCCTAAGAAACTGTTTAATTTTTTTATTGGATTAAACAAATCCAAATAAATTATGAAAGTTTTGGACACTGATTCAAACGTATACATACTGCCACCTTAAAACAGAGCAATCTCACAAATCAGCTATAGTCACTCAAGACAACCAAGTGTTTTCTTAATCAGGGAAATATGAAGCAAAAATTTTGTCACAAGACTTGATTAACATGTACACTCATACGTAATGTTAGTTTACGACTAAGCAACCAATTATTTTAGTACTAAAAATGTATAACTACTAGGTCAAACAAAGAACCTTCTGACAACAATTACAATTTAATACACACATGCCTCTCTCAGATTATTTGTTATTGTCATTCAAAACTAAGTCAAAATTTAAGAACCTTTCAGAATATATTTTTCATCAATTGCAAAGTATAGATAATACAGCCAAAACACATCTTTCTATACCTCTTTCCAAGGCTTTATCAGTCAACAAAAATCTAATGTCTCCTATCAAATTCAATCAACTCTTATGAAACACTTTTCTTGGGAGGTTTTTTTTACTGTCACACAGTCCATATGGTAGCATGCCAGACATACATCAGAAAAGATGAACAGCCTTGAGCAGATATCTTGGTAGCATATTTCACATGTGTGTAAGAGTGTAAGTCTTGCTTGATGAGTATGGTCTTTTTCACCTTCGTCCATGTAGCAATCATCAAGTATTGTTTTATCATAAATAAGTGCACATTTTCATCAAGGATCTTTTGTATCATGGCCTCTGCTTGGCCCTGTAAGTTCTTTTCTTCCTTCTTGTGCTACTCCCAGACAATAATCAACTAGCCAGGACAGAATGCTGCAATGGGGAAAAAAAACAATATTTAAGAAGACAGTTTCTTGTCAGTTAGAAGTAGACTACACACACGATATGCATTTAACAATTCATTTGAATAAATAATAATATATAAGTATAGTGTTTCTAAATAATATAACTGTGATCATGAATTTGATTATAAGAACACAATATCTCAGTGTACTATACTATGTATTACCCATTTTCAACAGTAAGATTATTTTTTAGAACATCGACTTACCTTTTAGTTTCTCAGATGCATGGAGTTTAGCAAAGGGGCATTTCTTCACATCTGCAATCTTGGTCCTCTTTTCAGAATCCCATTTGCTATTAGTTCAAGGCCTTTTGGTTATCCTCTCTTTCCTAGGATAGGAGGCAACCATATTTCTAAAAAAAATCGTTTTTCACAGAATGCAGACAAAATAGTTGGCATTAAACATGTACTTAAAATGTGTCTGGACTATACTTAAACTAGAAGATATCTTGACTGTTAAATACATTATGGCACAATATCTCCTTCACCTTAGTTATTTCTTTACAAAAATACACATTGTTTTTATTACATTTATTTTATGTTGTACATAATCCAACTTGCAATAATAATAAACAAAAAACATTCTCACTTTACTAAATGCAGCCTAACTAAAGTTTCAGAGTTTTATTCATATATACTCAACCTTTATACTTTTATTTTAAGTGGAAAAATTATCTCTCACCTTAAAAACAGAAGTCCCTGATTGGTCAGTATGTTGGTGATCATTTCCACTGTTGTTCTGGCAACTTCTCTGAATGGTATCCTCATCTAAGATTTCAATAGCTGAGGGGACAATTTCTACACTATCTATTACAGTCTTGTCATCCTCTATATGGAATAAATTAATTATAACTCTGTTAATGCTAGGACAACAGCATTTTCATTATATTATTAAATAACTTTACCTTACATAATAGCTATAAAAATGAGTTAATTCAGTGTAAATCCCAGATAGGTTACAGCAATCCTGTATCTTAGCACTTTCCTCAACATATGGCCTGGTACTAATGTACATGTCTGTAACGTTATCATACAAACCTTATAGTTGAGGAAAAGGTACCTTTGGCTGGTAATATTTTTTTTCTACTTAATTATCTGCATTCCCATCATCCAAGATTTTTGGATCATTCTCAGGCAATGTCTGAGGAGTTGTCTCTATATGATCTTCTCCAGTCCGATCATAATCTAAATAGATTAAAACACAAACAAGTATAGCTCTTCTGTGTGATATAAGATTTACTTTTCAACGCACAACAATAGTTATTATTAACATACGTTTAGTATATATCAACAAAATATTAAAGTTCCACATTTCTTTGGCATTAATAAAACATTTTAACAACATCCACCATGTGAAAGAACTATTTTAAATAAACAAATTTACATGCATTCAAAACTATCACCTGAAATAAAGTGAACAAAGGCCTTAAAGCTATTTAAATATATCTGTATCCGTACATTCAAACATACTTAACGAGAGAGCAGAGAAGACTGTTACTATCACATCAATTGCAGCTTATTTCATTTGAAAATATCATGTTTTGAATTAATACAAACTTGAAATCATAGAATTTACTAACACTTCTTCATTTTACATGTCTTGAACAGTTCTTTAGGAAATCTTTACGAATCATAGTACTTTTCAGAAATTTCTGATGACAATTAAACAAAATCATTTTCAATAAGAGTAACTTCTCTGAATTTCTCATTTTCACTCTTGGAATAATCGTAGCATATTGGAAAAAAAATTTATCACTTACATTCAATAAAGTTCCTATGCAAATGAACCTAGAGTAAGCTTCATTGGAGATTAAAATTTGATTTCAAGACAGTAAAATGCTAAAAGAAAATTAAGAAGGTGTAAAGCTGTGTAATATTAGTACATATAAACATAAAATAAATAATTCAAAGTGTATTTTACTGATTTGAATTGGCAAAAAAATCACCTAACACTGCAATCTTGTTTCATTTACGGCACTGGAGCTGAAATACCATCTAGAAACAGTCTGATTCTGCCAGTAGCATATCAAGGTCCATCTCCTATCACATAGTTCCTCTGCATATAAACTAAGGTAATTTGTTTTTAATTTTCTCAATGCTATAATGATACAGCATCCCTGATAGCCTGAAATGGCATTGGTAGTTGATGATTACTAACTTTCAACCATCCCTCACTTGCATTGACAAAACACTAGTTACTCTCCAATTATATTTTATCTGTTTGCTGTGAAATATTAATTTGTTTCAGCATATGGCTGAATGAGGGGTTTTCTTACCATAGGTAAGGAAGTTCTCCAGCACTCACCCCACCCCCCTAGATTTTTTTGAAAATGTTATTTTTAAATGATAACTTTAGGAGAGAAAAAGCTATGTATCTATAAAAACTATACCATTTTAGACATAGTTGTAAACAAATCATGTGGAATACAACCACACCAGTAAAAATCTTTGCTGTAATTGTAATTTATTTATTTTAACATTTTATGAATTGCTTTGACAAGTTCTTTCATAAGAAATGGCAAGTTCGGTTGTTAGTTTAAGACAAAATTATTTTTATACATTAAAGTATTTTATATTATAACAAGTCTACAGAGTCCTAACACAATATCAGTATATCTTGTTTGTCAATAAATACGGTTGTAAAAGTAAAAGCTGTAGTAATCAATATAACATGTACTTTTGTAATCTCATGGTTATGGTCACCACCAACATTCTTCACTTCAACTTCAACTTATACCTAGTCAAAAACTGCAAATATGATAAAGAAACAGTGAAAGCGGGAAAACGCTAATAATAGTAATACTTACAGATTTGTTATGTTTAAATTTGAATGGAAAAAATCTCATATTCAACCTTCAAGGCCTTTTTTCTTTTTTTTTGCAAATAGCATTTTTTTTTCGTGAAACATATTAAACTTTCTAAAAATAAAATAATAATGTCTACTAGTACTACACGCAGATAAATTTTGCAAACTGGAATGATAATCGTTTCTCATCTTACTTTGAGCAGGATTGGCGTGATAGATAATAGACCAAGTCAGTCTTCGTTAAAATTCTAATATTCAGCTTTAGTTAACCGTAATTTCACTTGTGACAGTTGTGTACTTCTAAGTTCTATGAATATTATATAAATTTCAACGTAATAGAAAAGGGAAAACATTATCTTTTTCTAATATTTTAGAAACGTTTTCTCTAACTTACTTTTTTAATACATAAACTAATTTATTTTATTTAGTGGAATAAATTAACATATCACGAACTGAAGATTCAAATATTTTTTTTAAACTATCTATTACTCTTATTACCATTAGAGATATTATTGTTAGTGTTAATCCACGATGTATTGATGCGCATGTGCACTTAGTTTTTGCCGTACACAAAGCTAAAAACGATTCGCCGAAAAAAGTTTTGTCACATAAGGAAATAACTTCTCTGGTAAAAAGTATGTTAGTAAGATTAACATGTACATAAGTTTTGTATTCAG
Organism: Limulus polyphemus; assembly: GCF_000517525.1. Lineage (NCBI taxonomy): Eukaryota > Metazoa > Arthropoda > Merostomata > Xiphosura > Limulidae > Limulus > Limulus polyphemus. The sequence goes on from NW_013666310.1 coordinate 52,718, forward strand.
AATTTAGAGGTTTGGCTGTATTTGCTCGAACTGATAGAGTATAACAAAGCATTTTGTGCGTGCAGCATGTGTGTGTGTTATAATTAACCTGCAAGCTGAAGGTTCGAAATAATATCTTAAAGACAAGGCATACATCTTTCTTCCATATTCTAATTAATTAATAAATTACATGAGAGTGACGAAACAGTTAGAACTTTTCAAGACATGGAATAAAACATAGAATTTCACTGGAAAATAATAATTTGCTAGTATATTATATCTCCACAAATGCAAATTTGTAATTTGCAAACTGAACATCAGCCTACATTGCACATTTTTTAAAATTACTTATTCAGAACCTGAACGTTAAATTCTCTAAACTATAAGAAGTATTTCGATGAAAGTTTACTAAACTAGCGAAGAATATATTTGCCTGCAGAGGACGTGTTACCACTCAAATTACTCAAATATAAGGCCTAATCAACCTATAAATAAAACTTTTCGCCAACTTTCGTTGGAGTGGCAATACTGGTGACAATTTATATTTCTAGACTGAAGCCGGAAGTTTAAAAGCTTCACTGCCTTACTTATACGAATTTAATGCACCAGGTTTAAAATTGAATTACCGCTTACATCTGCAGGTTTAAAGGTATGTTTCACTGTGGTAATATTTTACTTTTAATAATAATAGAGGTTTTTATGATAGAGTTGAATGACACCCTTTAGACGCTCCTGGTTTATACTACTATATGGCTAATTACTTAGATTTATTCACTATTAATCTACCAATGTATTTTATCAAAAATATTATATTAACATTTTCTATGGCTGAGCATTCTGCATCCAATTGAGTTGAAACTGAAGTTCAGGCTTATCTAGGTGGCTAAAACTGCTAAAGGTTCATATAAGTCTACAACTACTAGTAGACTAGAGCAAGAAGATTCACGTCTCTGTATGGGCGTTTGTAGAATAGTGAAAGGGAGGGGGCGTTTGCCCCACCCTGGAATTTCAGAGGAAAATTTATTTGAGTAATTTATTTTTAAAGTATATTAGAAAATAATACTATTTATATAAAAATGACGAAATGAGGTTTATATAACCACACCATAATCAGCCAGAGCATCGCATTCAAACTTCAACTTCAAAGCAAATGGCCTGCGCTCTGTGATGACTTGCCCCAACTGGAATATATTATGCAGACGCTCATGCGTCTCTGTTGTGTTATCAGTTATAAATCAGCAATTAAAACATTTGATATGAAGTTTTGAAACAGTTATTTATTGAGATAATAGATTTATTTATATACAGTGAAGCATGATCTCGTACAACATTTAAGGTGCAATTTGAATGTGCTTCTACGGTTGTACATTAAATGTAGTACGTGATCATGCTTCACTGTTAGAGACGAAACAGAAATAAATCTAATCCCACAAAAAGCTGTTTCGAAACTTCATATTGTTCGTAAGGAACTTGGATAACGCTTCAAAAGCAAATACTGAAATAGTAAAACATTTTATGTTAATAAGTAAGTAGCCCTTATTCCCTGTCCCGACAATCGCCTAGCCAATTCATTTGAAATTAGAAATCTTCATTTTGCTTATAATATTAATAATAAGACAATATGATGCAAAATATGAAATATAAAATCAGTTCAAAGAAACAAATGGTTGTGTACTTTTTATGAATAACTAGTAGAGATCACTTTGTCAGATGCCACCATAGCTCAGTGGTTAGAGCACTGGTCTCGTAAACCAGGGGTCGTGAGTTCGAACCTCACTGGTGGCTGTAATGTGTGGTTTGGTTTTCGTTTATTTTTAGAGTTAGTTCTGTGATAAATTTTATAGTAGTGTCACACCTGAAAATGTATTCCAATCTAGCGTTACTATTTAAAATATTTCTTCGTCAGAAAATAAATAATCAATTGAAAGTCTTTTTAGACCAAACCTGATCTTCGCTATTAACAGTAGATCGGAACTTCATTAAATGAGCTTCAAAACTTGTGGATGAAGTTCAGTAAAAGTCTTCTGATGAATTTTAATCCTCCAACTAAACCCTCTCTTAAACAACAATGACTATAATGTTTTTTGTTATTTTTTATCGTGGATGAATCAAGGATAATTTTACCAAATGTAAATCGCAGAGTAGTCAGTTTAACTATCATTTGTTTCCAACTGATACAAAAAAGTTTTAATACTTGAATAGTTTTACTACTCACTCAAATATAAAATTCGTTACAAATGTTGAAAAAAAATGTGAGAACAATTTTTTTCTTAACGTAAAATTTTCATATAAAACTCATTACAAAGGTAAAAAAAATGTTTAATGATTTTTTCTAACGTAAAGATTCAATTGTGTGTTTGATCTTCATAGCTAATACCAAAAAATCATACATTATAAGGTAACATTTCGTAAAACAAGTTCATTTCTGGATTTCGCTGGCATTTCTAAAACAGTGTGCAGTGTGTACATAACAAGACAATATATTATTTTAAACGTATTGTTCTACTTCTGCTTTCAACTTGTTGGAAGTTAGTATTATAACTTATGTTTTATTTATTTTGGACAAAAGTGTTACACAGAACTTATTTCCATAATGGTAACAACGTAAATTATTTTACAAAAATACTGTATAATAATTTTGCAGACGAAATAAAATATTATGCTTGCTGTTTCCACATAACATTAGGAACTTTCATGTGATGTGTAAGGTGAGTTTAACGGCAAAAGAAAATTATTGAAGACAATAATTACCAATTCGTATATTAACTTATAATTATCTTATTTTAGCATGCTTCAACTTTCAACTGAGACATGTATGACATGTTGAATAATTAGAGTTGTTTAAACATTTGTTTAACAACAAGTTAAGCTTGGAATGGTATATTCTTTCATTGGGGTGTGTGTGTCTATGACATGTGTGTATGACATGGTTGCTTGTATTTCGAGTGCAATTACAACACCAACGATACTATAGAATGAGGTGTACGTGTAATAAGACTTATTATTTTGATATACTGAGAGTAAGTGTTGTTTTGTCGGATAGATGAAAGTGAAACAAAGACAGAAAACCAAGAAGAAGCGAAAACACCTATATTTATATAAATAACAGTTATAACCGTTAGAATAAGACGATTAATGTGCCACCATAGCTCAGTGGTTAGAGCACTGGTCTTGTAAACCAGGGGTCGTGAGTTCAATCCTCACTGGTGGCTTCGTAACATTTTGTTTAAAAATGTTAATATTTCAAATTCGATGACGAGGAACCCACTTTGAGACTAATAATGGCTGGAGACGGCTTAAATGGGTAATGAAGAAAAACTTTAATATAAGTTTAACATACCTGATGATGACAAAACCTTGTC
>NW_013666310.1:57020-65274 GCF_000517525.1 Limulus polyphemus
AACATATATACATATATATATATAAAGCATGATACAAGTTTTATGACTGATGTAAAAATTAGCTGTCTCAAGAAATCGACCAAAATTTCACACAAGAAAAAAGTAATTCTTAATACGTACTAAAATTAAGTTTTCTGAACACAGATTAATTAAACATCGTTGGACATTTCATAAATCATAAACAAAATAAAATGATCAATATGAATATTTTTTTAAATTCCCATTTCCTGCCTCTAACTAAAAACATATTTATGCTTGCCACCAAATTGGCAGACTTGTATGTATTGCCATCTAGTAACGTAGTTTTGAATTAGATAAGCTACAGCAGCGTGCACTCCAAAATATAACGAAAGAAGATCTAACTTTCATATAAAATAAGTATTTTGAGCCGTTCATTTGCACTGATATTTACATGTTATCAAATGTGTAAGTTTTAAAATACAACATAAAAAAGCACATATATGGCACGGCGTATACACCGGAACTAACGGAGAACAGCTGAATTGTCAGAATAGGCACTTTCAAAGGTACTGTTCCAAAAAATAATTTGACAGTTTTATATAATCTTATTCAATACGTGACTAAACAGAAAAGTGAAAAGCTCCATTAACTCACTAGCAATTTTATTTACACTGAAATTATATAAGTTACCCCAGCAGTAAGCAAAATGTACGCAGTGATTATAGACAACCATCCACCAGCGCAGAACTCTGCATCAGCTTTAAACTGAAGGAAGTAAACAACAACATGTTATGGAAATCTGTACGTGTAATCACAGCCTGCTTTTCCTATTTAATATCATATTCAACCTCTTGCTAACTTTTAAGAAAGTCGAACTGAAAGATTTAGTTTTATTTCGTAAGTTTGTTCTTTTTTTTTAGGTTTTTTATTTTGTTACAACACCGCAATGAGACTTATGTTTCGAACTGAAATTGTTCGGAATATTTTGTTTTACTAGTTTTTATTCGTGCATACTTTATCCTTCAAATACAAATTCAGTGTATTTCAAATAATTAATCCAACTTTGAGCCTTATTGCTGTCCAAATTTAAACATTAAAGGTATACATTTAATAGTTCATGTACTTTCACTTAATTATTTTAAAATAATACTTTTTTATGAGTCATATACACGTTTATTTTAATCTACAGACGAACGAACGAATGCGATTTTGAAGTTGTCATTGGGTATTAGCATCTTTCCGATTTCTACACACAGTAGAAGTTTCTTGACTTCGGAATTGGCGATCCGGAGCTCAAAACCTTACGATACTCCAAAACATTCCCCGCACTATAAGCGATGGGTGCATTAGAAGAGTGACAGTAGATTCCTTAGATGGTGAGTGATAGGGTGCTGCTGATTAGCTGCCTTCCCTCCAGTCAGAAATTCGAAACCAGAGACGGCGGTAAATAACCTTTGTGGCTCTGCCATAAATGCAAAAAATACAAATGCACTGCCTCCTGATAACAGAGCACTCTAACTTTTCCCTGTAACTTAAATAACATTAAATAATTATAATTATTTGATCTGAAACGTAGGTTTGTTATGCTGGCATAACTTATACGTACCTGTACATTATTGTGATATTTGTTTGCTTAATTTCTTTCTTTCTTAGATGAAAATATTCACTATTTCTTAGGGAGGTCAATAGATAACTTATCAGAAAGACTACAACACTTTTGTCATTAAGACACAATATACGATTCTGTAATAACTTTAAAGTAGGAAAAAAATATATGTTTATTAAAAATGAGAAATAGTCATATTATATAGCATTACAATTTTCACTGATTTCTGTAATCTTAGTATAATAACTCAAATATTCATGCTCCATAAGTAGTTTATAATACATCTTTAGTCAGATAAACTTGACTAAATTTCCGTGCAGGTGTTTAACATGCATTATAGCATTTTATTTACTGAATATAGAAAGGTCGTAAACATCTACTAATCCTTTTATTCAGTTACAGATTGTATATACCAATCGTTTGTTTGTTTGGAATTAAACACAATGCTACACAATACCCTATACAAATGGCTTGAACCACATATCACATTGGCCTTTTAGGGAGGGGCGAGTCTATTGCAAGGGGTGGTACAGATACTATTATAAAATGATTTCTGTTGAGAGACTTCCTCTCCTAGTTCCCGATGGAACAGTGTTAAGTCTACGAATTTTCAATACTAAAAATTCGGGGTCCGATAATCCCCGCGGTTTGACACAAGAGATAGCCCAATTTGGCTTTGCTTTAAAACAAACAAAGAAACTTCTCTCTATTAAATTCAATTTGGAATACCTGTGAAGTATTCAGCGTTGGATCCTGGTATACTTCACATTTAACATTTTATCTGAAGTTCACAAGGTAAATCAGAATTGTCTTTGCACCTCAACCTAGCTGCTAGAGAGACCGGACATTTTAGATGTGGTTTTGGTAAAAATTGTGAAACCTAGCTGCTAGAGAGACCGGACATTTTAGATGTGGTTTTGGTAAAAATTGTGAATAAAGTTTCGTTTTACCTGTTCACTTCTGTTTGTGTGTGTGTGTGTGATTTTATTTTTTGTTTTGCTGTTCGTATTCCATTTGTTCACTTAGCAACGTATCTGGGATCTATGTTTTTGCGGGATCGGTTGGGTGTCAGTGGAATTGAATTTCACGTTGAGATGAATTTTTAAACAAACAATTAATTAATTTTTCACAGATTCAGCTGAATGGAAAAATAATGAATGTTAATTTGTTGATGTGCCCCCTCTCACTGTTAAAGGTAAATGGTTATTATTATTTTTATCAATTAACATTTCCGTATGAGGGTGATTTGTAAGATTAGAGTTTTTGTGAGCATTTCAATTACATATTTAAATTAAATGGTGGTAACTTAGTGTATTATAAAAATATGTATCTTATGTTTCTTTTACACGAAACCACAACAAAACAACTATTTGGTATTTTAACTTGAAAAGTACTTCATGCTCAGGTCAGATTTTCTAAGATTCAGGCACTTAGCGCGGTATCTAATCACTGAAAAGAAAGCGAAAAGAAACATATCAACATTTAAAGCGAACAATTTATAAGTATTTTTATATAAAAATAGTATGTTTTAATTGAAATATGATGTTTTCGTGAGAGTTGAGCCCTGAGTGGCTGGCTCAGCGGTAAGTTTGTTTATTTATTGTTAATCACACAGTCAGACAATGGGCTATCTTTGCTGTGCAGAAGGAGATAGATATGCCAGACAATCGTATATAAACATGGATTCTTAATAAGTAGAATCAACAATGGGAGTAACGAAGCCCTCAGCTTAACTCCACCCCTCTATAAATGTAACTCCTCATTAACCATATATGCATTTTATAATATATTTGTTTATTTAATCCATTCATTAAGCTAATTCTTTTCTATTTATTTATTTCATATAGAGCCAATACGGACAGCGTCGCTAAGTGTCTTCGTGCTTTGGACTTATAGTCAAATGGTCACAAGTTTGAGGCTGAGGCACGCCATGCTACGTGTTCTTAGGTAAGACACCTCATTCCACTTGTTCCAGTCCACCCAGCTGTTAAGTGGGGTTTACCTGCGATGGACTGGCATCTCGTCTAGGAAGACTGGGTTGCCATTCTCATCCGCTTGTGGCACAAGAAACAGGCGTTCAAAAACATCGGCCTTGAAAAGGCACAGCAAGGATTTAACCAACTTAACTTACAGAGACAACGTTATTAGCACGTATTTTTCTTTGGGGTATAATGAATTAATCTGTAAAAATAATCAAGTTTCGCGCCAAAACACTCAGATTTACCCTAAAATAAAATATTTACTCTGAACATTCAGCCTTATAACCTCGACTCTCATTCTCCCTGGTGCCTGTTTTACGACTAAGACACCAGAGGGCACCGAGGAACTGATAAAAATCTTCATGTGAAAATGCCTATACAGTTATATATTTTTTTTGGTGGAGAACAGTTTTAAGTTGTGAAACTAGAAATGTTCACAAGTAAAATATATACTTCCTATTTTTAAAATCTACGCAAACATGCACATGTTGCCTTGTTGAACGGTTTTCTAGACCTTTAAAATATTGAAAATTTTTAATAACCAAAAAATGGTTTGTTTTGTTTGTAGTTAAGCACAAAGTTGCACAATGAGCTACCTGTGCTGTGCTCACCACAGGTATCGAAATCTGATTTTTTACTTTATAAGCCTTCAGACCTATTGAGAAACAAAAAAAAATTAGACAAACTCAAGAACTACCTTAATTTCTTAAAATTATGAGAAAAATAATAATAGTAAAAAATCACTAATGTGATTGTTTTTATTAAAAAATCTAGATCAGATAGATATCACATAATTAAAATAAAGAAATAAATGTATCGGAACTTAATGCACAAAGAAAAGTTAATGGTAATTTTGTGACTCTCGTAGACCGACAGCCAAATGGAATTTATGTGTCTACTACAATACTCTAATTTTTGGTAATGGCTGCGTGATTGTGATGAAGTTTAGAATTTTTGTAGCCCCAAGAGTATTAAAACAACATTTTATTATAATTTCATTAACAAAAGGCACACGACAAAAATAAAAACAGTTTGGTAATATAACTACTGAAATTTATGAATTCTCTTTTTTGACGCAAAATGTTGTAATTTGACTAACAGGTACCCTCACACGAATTTTGTTCGACTGAATTACCTGTAAGCTAATCCTCCAAATAAACCCTCGTAGATCCTTTTATCTTAGAAATTGTCGAACTTATATCTCTTCAAGATGTGTGGACTCAGACTGAACTTCGCAGAAGGACATAGACAATCATGGATTAGTAATAAATAGAATCAACAATGAGAGAATTAATATCAAAGGCAACAAGGGCCTGGTACACCATTCTTATAAAGTGTTATTAACCCTAACCGTGTTAACATTTCAAATATATGTTATTTACAGTACACTGAATAATGATAAGTATTGATTTAAGCTTAGTCTGAATACTCACTCAAAAATAGTTGTAAGTTCCTGATTACGTAAAAACATTAGAAATATGTTTCGTATATTCATCCGATTACTTTAAAGAAATATTTGATTATTTGAATATTTATTAATCTCTGAGTAATTAAAATGGTCATGAATATTACGCAGGCTTTTTGAATTTATGCAAATTCCTAAGGTAGAGACAGCTGAAGTGATTGAAGGATATTTAGCAAGTAAAAATGAATGTGTGTGCTTCGTGGACATAGCGAGGTAATTTGATGTATGGTAACAGAATGAAATAAAGATATCATAAAGTCAAACACGATTTCAGCAAGAGGGTAATAAACAGAACAAATACCAGCGAAATGACTTTTGTGAAAGTGCTATTAGCATATTCTAGGTTCTGTGTATAACTAGGTGTTAAACACTTGCCATGCTCATTGACATCTTGATCTTTTCTAATTCGAGGAGCAGTTTACGATATTCGTCTCCACCTACCAATATACATTTGGTGTAATTCATTGTAAATCAAAATTCTTACCGTTTATTTGATATTGTGAAGCGCTATTAATACACGAAATTTCGCTTCCAAAAATATTTTGACATTATGGAACCTTGACACTTGTATGTCAGCAAGACTGAAAATGTCATATATAGTTACATGTATTTATGTAACTGATTTCTTAGAATGAACAGTTTCTTTTAATTTTTCCGCCCCCTATACGTTTATCTTTGTAAGGTTTGTTGACGTCAGCACCGCCTGCACGCTAGCTAAAACTATTGATTTGGCGATGTTTACGTATAAGCACATTTTGAACCCTGGTGTTAAGTGCCATTTCTTTAAACTGAGTTATAACAATCCAATTTATAGTTAAAGCTTCATTTTATTAATGATCTTTCGTTGTCGAAAGATAATGGTTTCTTAGAATGAGCCCCCCAGTGGCACAGCGTTATGACTGCGGACTTACAACGCCAGAAACCGGGTTTCGATACCCGTGGCGGGCAAAGCACAGATAGCCCATTGTGTAGCTTTGTGCTTAGCTTCAAACAAACAAATCTTAGAATGTTTGTTTAGACTTAATGATGTCAAATCTTTGAAAACCACACTTTGAGATTAAACTGTAGTATTCTGGGTCTTGGAACAAAATATAACACTGTAGTTAACTTTTGTTTTTATATTATTATTTTTAGATTTTTCACGCAAAGCTGCACACGGGCTATCTGCGCCTAGCCGTCCCTAATTTCGATCTAATAGACAAGAGGGAAGGCACCTAACCGCCAACTCTTGGGAAACGCTTGTTTGACCAAATAATGGGATCTGTCTGTCCTCGTATAGTGCACCGAGGACCCTCAATGTGCGGAGTACGTTTATGCAGCAACGAGATGCGAACCAAGAATCCCCGGATTCACAGTCTAGATACCAGCCACACTCTTTCTGACACTCACCGTGGTAGCAGAAGGTTCGAAGATCTATAATGCACAATGTAGTGACTTGCCGTCAGTTAGACGAAGGAGAAAAATTCGGTATAAAGGCACACAAAACCTTATACTTATTGGCACTGGTCGATTGAAAATAAAAGAAAATGGCTGTGATCGGTTCGATAGTGGGGATAAAAATATAAAACTAACTGAGTAAATAAACTGATTATATCTGAATGAAAATGAATCACGGTATTCGTTGGAAAAATGGAACTTTATCTAAGCAGGAAGTTTGTTTGTTTGTTTGTAATTAAGCACAAAGGTACACAATGGGCTCTCTGTGCTCTGCCCACCACGGGTATCGAAACCTGGATTATAGCGTTGTAAGTCCGCAGACATACCGCTGTGCCACTGGGGGGTAAGTAGGAAGTACAAACTGGGTTTGAATTAGATTATTTAAAAAAAAGTAAGGGAGAAACACGCAATCAGCCGAACTGTCTAAAAACTCAAAACGTCGTCAAAACGTCACTAATAGGTCTTAACTATTTGAAAGTTTCAGAAGATGCCTCCAGTCTGTTCTGTGTTTGTCGCTATACCTGACCAATCGCACTTCATGGGATAATTATAAAATAGCTCCACATACAGGCACGCACACGTGGCAATGCTGGTCATAATAATTAGGGTTGAGTACGTTATATTGAAACAATTTTGAATATGCAAATCAGCAGACCAGGGGACAAACAAAATCGGTATAAAGTCGCAGTGGAACGGAATGTATCAAAAATACATTTTGACATTTTTTGGCTTTTATTAGGTAATTTTGCCACCGAAAATTGGTCGTTTTTGGGAAGGATGTGTAACAACGCTTTCCTCGCGTGTCCAGATTGGAGATTTCGAATTTCAAAGACAGGGATATCCCTTATGCTTAATGGTATTGAAAAACAAAGGAATATAGATCAAATTGGGTCACAAAAATCACTCAGAAATAAGACCTGCAACAAGTCATACACCAGCCGTAGTAAGCAAAGTACAGGTGAGGATCCACGAACACAAAGGTCAGTGGTTAAAGCAGTCTATGTGTCACGGACAATAGTACACAACATAATGAAGAAGGATCTCCGTCTGAAAATGAGACCTCATGTTCAATTGTTGCATGCATCAATAAAATAGAGAATGGAGTGGATATTCATATTATTCTATATGAAAGCAGATCGGCCAAGTCGCCTGTGAATTCCTGTGTGATAAATTTGTTGAAACGGGCACTGGGAAACCGTTGTCCTCGTACACTGGATAGAACATGGAAAGAATGCAGAGAGCAATAGTGTGCTTTGGACATGAGCTTTACGAAGGAGTCTTTTTGAATGGAAACTATGTTCCAGGGCTATTGTCAAGATGTATTGTCGTCAGATAGAAAACGAACATATATTGCGACATGGATTATAATGAGGTGGTGAGACTCCAAAATCATCTTAATATAGCGTATTCAATCTTTATACAACTATGTTCCATGAGATAACAGACACCGTTGAGGTCTGCTACGTACAATAACACCTAGGACTAATTTCACACTTCGTTTACACGGACTTTACCATGATTGGTACTTAACTTTTTTTCGAAGTTTCTTACATAATCAAACTTGAAAAGAATGGAGCAGATATCTAGAAATTGTCAACTTTGATTATGTGTAGAAATCTGCTACATTCTTGAACTTTAACATTAAAAACCTGATATCTAAACAATAATTCGTTGGATTTTAATACATGTAATGCAGAACGTACAGTACAGTAGCCTGTAATTGTCTAGCAATTCAATTACGGTATTCTATGCTCCACTCTCGATTCTGTGAAGATGTCACAAAGATGAAAATATCTAAGTTTGTTT
>NW_013666310.1:65602-73778 GCF_000517525.1 Limulus polyphemus
GGGTGATGATGACTAGCTGCCTTCCCTCTAGTCTTACACTGCTAAGTTAGGGACGGCTAGCGCAGATAGCCCTCGTGTGGCTTTGCGCGAAATTCAAAAACAAACAAACAAACAAACTTTACGTGTAATACGTAATTTCATTGTACCTAATTCTTTATTCTCAAACAAAAGAGAAAAGAGCTCTTTAGTGGTTTTTTCGGCATCATTATATTTACTTTTTTATTCCCAAACAGAAGAGGAGAGAGTTCTTTAACGTTACGTTTGGTTTTCAAAAGGCCTAGGATAGAAAGAGAAAACTGTTCTCCCTTTTTAAAAAACAACAAAAACAAACTCCATGCAGCAGACATAAAATATTTCTATGCTGTTTCCCAATTTTGTTTGATCACAAAACAGAGTAAAAACCAAAGAGAAATCTTATACTGAAATATTCAGCAGACAGTTGCTGCATTCCTTATGTTATTCCCGGTATGGTTCTTCAACTCAAACAAAACAAAACCATCTGTCCATACCTACTTCAAATATATACCACAAAAGCATTGTTTGACTAGCCTATTGTATTTTGCTATTCATTCTATTACATCTGAACATTTCTTGTTGAAGGATTTTCAGATTTACAATATTCTGATCAACTTTTAGCTCAGAATTGATAAAATTGTTTTCTAATGTTTGAGACGTCATTAACTATTGAACAACTTATGATGAAAATAAAAGCAAACAATTTCATTAAGACGTTTTTTTCTTTTGTTTGATCACTTGATTCAGAAATTAAATTGTGCATTTTTAAAAATGTTACTTGGTTTAGAAACGTATTAACGATTTTTTTATGACACTGGCAATAGCGCTGAATTTCTAAGAAACCTTTCTACTGAAAAAAAACTAAACTTTTCAAACTTGGTTTTCACTCGTATGCGTGAATTTAATTACCCTTTCTGGAAAAATACAACGAATAACTCGTATATATAATTATTTTGACACTTTGAATGAATCTTACTTAATTTTCTTCGATATTTTAGTTTATTAGTTTGTTGTTTTGTTTTTTGCGAATGTTTATGAGGCTAATTAAAGCATTACAATCAAGTTTGTCATTAAGTAACGCTTTAATGACCTAATAAATATACAATCTAGTCAGGTCATATTTTTGGTTTTAAATTATGCTAAACTACTTTTACATACGAATATAGCATGCAGAAATATGTGATATACTTTAAAATAATACCAACCGTATCTGCTTTTAGTTTTGGTTTAAAGGTTGGAACTGATGAAGTGATTGAACTAAGATACCAAAACTACGTATTACAGCACGTGTATTGTAGTTTTTTAGTTCGTTTGTATTGATTTTGCATCATTAAATGTCTTTTGCATCATATATGAACACAATGATAAATATTTGTTTAATAAAGTTTGTTGATGATATTTTTGAAACAACCTGTTCTTGGCAAACTTATGGCTAGAAATTACTAATTAATTTTCTAAAGGATAACACCTGTTCAACCGTTCCACTAGCATGTCAAAACTTGTAAATCCCTAAGATACAAAACCTTCGTTCTTTGTCATGCATGTTGTTGTTTTTCTTTGGTGCAAAGCTACACAATATTCTGTCTGCACCTTTGTCATGGAGCTAAGGTTTATTACATTAGTCTGTGTTTTTTTAAAACCTTCTTACGTTTTGTAAGAACCGTTGAAAAACCTGACTAGTTTTGTAGTAAGAGTGATATTTTGATTATAAAGCGTTCGTGGTTCTTATTCAGAGAATTTCTGAGCCATTATTGGAAAAGTTCTATCTTTTTAAATGTAGAGGTATTGAGTGCAATAAGGTATGGTTAGAAATTATTTTAGTTACATTTGTCAAACGAACATGGTAATTAGACATGACAAGCTGATAGTATAGTATCTTAGATCAACTGATTGTCGTGTTAAGCTGATAGTATAGTATCTTAGATCAACTGATTGTCGTGTTAAGCTGATAGTATAGTATCTTAGATCAACTGATTGTCGTGTTAAGCTGATAGTATAGTATCTTAGATCAACTGATTGTCGTGTTAAGCTGATAGTATAGTATCTTAGATCAACTGATTGTCGTGTTAAGCTGATAGTATAGTATCTTAGATCAACTGATTGTTGTGTTAAGCTGATAGTATAGTATCTTAGATCAACTGATTGTCGTGTTAAGCTGATAGTATAGTATCTTAGATCAACTGATTGTCGTGTTAAGCTGATAGTATAGTATCTTAGATCAACTGATTGTCGTGTTACTTAATAGTTGCATCCGCAAGAGAACAAAGATCGTGAATATCAGAGTAATCAGTTACGACTAGTTTCTTTACGTTTTCGGTATTAATAAGCTTGTTTTGTTTAGTTTCTTGTCTGTATTCAGTGAGTTTCTAAATGCTCAAATGTTTTCAGTGATTATTTTCACCAGTAAGCTTTTGTTTGGGTAATACACCTTTGTTTCGTGAACTTTTAACATGCGAACATATTACGATTTCATGTATAATAAGTTTTGAAGAATAATTAGAGTCCAATGGCTTTGTTTAACAATAATCTATATAGTGTCCTAACTCCTGAGCGTTCTCAGCATTGAACTATATAGTGTCATAACTTCTGAGCAATGATATTAGTAGTATCAGTATAACTTCTGAGCAACGTTCTAAATAGTGTTCGGAGAGCTTCTGAGTAACGATCTATATAGTGTCCAGAGAGCTTCTGAGCAATGATCTATATAGTGTCCGGAGAACTTCTGAGCAATAATTTATGTAGTGTCCGGAGAACTTCTGAGCAATGATTTATGTAATGTCCAGAGAGACTGGGCTGGGCGTAGACTTGCAGTTAGCGTGTCGAGGCTGCTGATCAAAAAGTCTGTGATTCGAGGCGTGAATACACTCAACACGCTAGGTACTTTTAGCTGTATCCGTGTGATAAAAATGGCAGTCACTCCTGTTATTAGGTTCAAAGAATTCGTAAAAGCCTCTGTAGTGGCGAATGCTGTGGAATGTCTGCTTTCCCTTTGATCAGTAGTTTAAAATTAGGAATGGTTATACTTGAATACTAAGAGCCTTTGATCTGGTCGTTTAGTCCACGTGCGCGTAAAGTACTGTTCAACTTGAAAATTCTAATTCCAGCTTTTATACAGTCCCCAGTGAGCATTTGAGAAAATTACCTATATATGAATCAATGCGATATTATCTTCTGAACCTGGGTCAAGTGGTGTTTGGAACAATAATACAAGTCCTATAAGCTTCTGACCTGTGAAAATGTGGCAAACTTACTGTATGACGATTGTCTGTCATCAGGTGGACTTCTGGTTAATGGCTTGTGTCAAGTGGTGTTTGGAACAATAATACAAGTCCTATAAGCTTCTGACCTATGAAAATGTGGCAAACTAACTGTATGACGATTGTCTGTCATCAGGTGGACTTTTGGTTAATGGCTTGTGACAAGTGTTTTTGAAAAATTAATTTGCGTATCAGGAACTTCAGTCTTTTGAACTTGTGTCATAAGCTACTGAACGAGTATCTTTGTCTAATGACATTCCAGTTTACTTCAAATAGAGTATAATCATTTGACATTGCTCTACACTATTTACAAATATATATACTATATATTATATATATACTATATACAAATATATATGCTATATATTATATATATACTATATACAAATATACACTATAAAAATATATACTATATACAAATATACACTATAAAATATATACACTATACAAATATACACTATATTTAGACAAATGGATTATAATTATAGTGTTGGAAAAAAGTATTGAATCACCCAATTCTTTTCACACTTTTCTTGATCCCTATAATTTTTTACGAGAGTGTGCACTGTGAAAATGTCAGAATTAGTGTAAAATAGTTATGTACATTGTGTGGTGTAAGCTGACTCATATTTCAGTCATCAAAACATATATATGCATCTTTATTGACAAGCTACCCGTGACAAACGTATTATAGCATACAAAAAAAAGTTGAAGCCACGGGTGTGGGATGTTGGCGGTGAATGGTGTTGACTAGCTCTTTCCTCTAGCCCAGTGATTCCCAACATTTTCACCATCAAGGACTCATTGTATTATTATTTTTACCCCATGGACCCCATGTTTTTGAAATATTCCGTGTGTACCCAACAAACTGTTTTCATTAACTAATAATTAATTCGTTTCCCCATTTTTCACTATGAAATAAAATACATTTATAACTGAGTGTGCAATTAAAAAACAGCAGTATGTGTCTTTTATTTCATAGTGAAAAATGGGAAAATGAATTAATTACTAGTTAATAATGAGATGGTATTACCTTCGCGGACCCTCAGGGACTCAAGGACCCCAGGTTGGAACCACTGCTCTAGCCTATCATTTTAAAATTACGGACAGCTAAGGAAGAAAAGCCCTCGTGTAGCTTTGTGTGTAATTCAACAAGCAAATTGTAAAATGTTACCAGTCCTATTTGGAGAGCTTATATCTACCTGTCAGTAATAAAGTTGTACACCGATGTAGTTCATTCTCTTAAAAGTGGTTATATTCTAAGCCTTTGATGATATCCAAATGATTGTGAGTATTCACGAACGGGAATTAAAATAATAGTTTTCCACCAAAAATATCAATATGCGGTATAGTCAATATCATGAAAATGTAGTTGATGTCCTAAATTTATAGTAGTTTTCAGTTTTACTTAGTCTGTTTGCTCTTGTTCATCAAATTTTGGAGTACTTGCTTACACTGAAATTTTACGTCAAATGATATAATTAACATCGCCATCAAGGATTAAGTCTAGCATGATACAAATCAGAAGAAGAATTATTGATGGACATGGGATTCACGTATATTAATTGTTTTCTGGACATTTTTTTCTTATGTCAAAGCCCCCCCCCCCCCAGTGGCACAGCGGTATGTCTGCGGACTTACAACGCTAGAAACCGGGTTTCGATACCCGTGGTGGGCAGAGCACAGATAGCCCATTGTGTAACTTAGTACTTAACTTCAAACAAACAATCTTATGTCGAAAATCCCCAAACGTCTGACTGTTTTTCTTATGAGGTAATAAAAACGGTGATGACTTGTAGTATGACTAGACAGTATTATGAAAGTATAGAGCGTTAAGCCTGCTTTTATTGGCTAATGCGGTATTTTGTGGTCGCGTGGTTTCAGATGAAGCCTCAGAGCGGTTCTGGTTCGAAATGTTTAGAGACATCCAATAATGTCACTGAAGGGAGATTAACGGGTAAAAAGTAGAAGCGGCCATCAGCTGGAGCCAGATGTCAGTTTCCTACGAAGATTTTAGCCAAACCAGTGGTAAAGCGTTCACTACTATCTGTCTATTTGCTATTAATAAAATAATTCTACTGAGTCGACTAAAAAAAGTCTACTGAGCTAGATATTTACCTGGCTGATACATTTAGAGGGTTAAGGTTACTGATTTTGTTTTGCTCAGAAGCACATGTTTCATATCTCATTTATCTTCGATCTTAAAGTTAACTTGTCGTTATAAGTTATTAAATGTGGCCTCCTTTTCGCTACTTCATTTTATTATGAAATGTGAAACCGAAAATTTAACTTTCAGCAAAAATTGTACAGAATTTATATTCAGTGCAATGAACGGCGATATTCTTCGTGATGCCGTTGTTAGCTTTAGCTACTTTATATAACAACTAAATGACCTTATGTAAACTGCACATAAAGGGTTAACATTGTTTAACATGCCACATTAAGTAAACATTACGGTTATTATGTTTATCTTTATTTGGCGAACACCAACCTGGGGGGTTACTTGACGGCTAGGCAGCGAAACTTCCTGTGTGTTGAAGTACTATTTAGGTGGTTTTACAGCTGTGTGTGCGTGTTGGGGTACTATTTAGGTAGTTTTACAGCTGTGTGTGTTGGGGTACTATTTAGGTGGTTTTTCAGCTGTGTGTGCGTGTTGGGGTACTATTTAGGTAGTTTTACCGTTGTGTGTGTTGGGGTACTATTTAGGTAGTTTTACAGCTTGTGTGTGTTGGGGTACTATTTAGGTGGTTTTACAGTTGTGTGTGTTGGGGTACTATTTAGATGGTTTTACAGTTGTGTGTGTTGGGGTACTATTTAGATGGTTTTACAGCTGTGTGTGCGTGTTGGGGTACTATTTAGATGGTTTTACAGCTGTGTGTGTTGGGGTAATATTTAGGTAGTTTTACAGCTGTGTGTGTTGACCTTCTTTTGCTAATGATATTCATAATGTTATAATCAACAGCTGCTCAAAACAAGCTACATATATAAATTAGATCTAACATTTAGCTTAGTAAATAATGTGGCTAATTCCAGTCTAACTATGAGTATGGTTGTCATAAAACAAAATCCCATAATGATATAAGAATGTACTAATTTATCAATATGGTTAAACTGTCTCTGATATCAGTGTGGATCCAGTCTTTGCTATTTCACTATAATTCCTCATAGCACTATTGATGAGAGCGAAATACATAGGTGTTATACGTGCTGCCCGTACCGCCAGGGCTCTCACCGAGACAAGACTCCATTCTGTTCATAAGCAAGTCTTTTTATTAACCATCGTAGAGATAGTAGTATCCAAACTTTTATGTCGGGTGCAGTACTCATCCAATTGATATATTATAACTACATTTTAAGTTTAAAAATTATGAATTACTTGAAATAATTTTGCTATACGGGAGATATATAACATATCAACACAGGGATTTTCTTGTATTTACTTATTTATGCACGCAGTCAGCCTCTTAATTGTATTTAAATTCTAAGTTACGTACTTTAGTCCTACTTCAATTTATCATCATTGAAAGTTTTAATAACTTGCGCTTCAATTAAACTCGTGTTCTCGTCTCGGACCCACTACATTATCGCAGTTTGAATCTTAGTGTCTGTTTGTTTGTTTGTTTGTTTGTTTGTAGCACAAAGCTACACAATGGGCTATCTGTGCTCTGCCCACCACGGGTATCGAAAACCGGTTTCTAGCGTTGTAAGTCCGCAAACATACCGCTGTGCCACTAGGGGGCCTTTAAGAGTATGTTTGTTTGTTTGAAGTTATGCACAAAGCTACACAATGGGCTATCTGTGCTCTGCCCACCACGGGTATCGAAACCCGGTTTCTAGCGTTGTAAGTCCGCAGACATACCGCTGTGCCACTGGGAGGCGAATCTTATTGAGTTTCTAATAACTACCACATATTTATATGTACTCATTAAAATTATAAGTAAAAGAAATTATAACTCATTGGAAAGTGAAAAATATGATGAAATACAAGTTATCAAGTACACGTTTTTTCGTGAAGAAGTACTTACCGTTTTTTTGGGTTTCAATATTTGTTATTATTTTTCTCACTTTATCGACTTATTTTTAGTTTCGTGATCTCAACAATTCTTAAATGTTTTATACTTTTTCATATTTCTGTAACCAGGAAACGATGGGGACAATATAAATTGAACTAAACTTATTTTTTCATTCCTACTTAACAATACAGTAGCCTAATGCACTCAGGAACGACTCCTAGTTTCTCACCTTCTCTGATGGTCACGTGATACTAGCGAGGCGTCGTATCCACCGCATGATTACTTTTCCCATTAGCTGCAAGACAAAAGAACGTTAGGCGATGCCGTAAAGGAGTACCACAAGGGCATATGTATACATCATTGTTGGTCGAGACATCTTCGTAGTCTCGATGAATTATTCTGTTAGCTTATCTCTTAGCCTCTGTGAGATTGACAAACGCTTTTAAGGAATACAAGATGAAATTCTGAAGTCTAATGAGGTCCATAGTTTTAGAGATACAATGTATAAATACGAACTAAAATGTAATTATATATATTCTAAAGTGGTGTTGATTCTTTTTTCTTTTTTTTTTCAGTGCTGACTGAAGGATAGAAACCATTATTTAATGAAGACGACAAACGACTTCAGAAAAAAATGTTTATTTACTTGTACCCGACGTTTCGGATAAATGCGTTAGCCGAATCGTCGGGTACAAGTGATTAAACATTTTTTCTGAAGGTTTTGATTTTTGTTCATACTTTAAAATAATCAGAATTTAATCGTATTTACATCAATTTTAATTTTCTATACTAATTTGTTATATTTCTGTTTGTTTTGAATTTTGCGCAAAGCTACACGAGGGCTAACTGCGCTAGCCGTCCCTAATTCAGTAGTGAAAGACTAAAGGGAAG
>NW_013666310.1:74456-76085 GCF_000517525.1 Limulus polyphemus
AGGTTTAAACAGATAATTGAAAAATGGAAAAATTCGGCAGGTAAGAAAGAATTTAAAGATATAAATGAAGAAATTAGGAGAAAATGTACAAAAAAGAAATTAAAAAATCTATATTGCACAAAAAAATATAATTTAAGTAACAGTACAGCACTTCATAACAACAGCAACTAAAGGGTAAAATTGCCATAAAGTAAATGAAATTAAATCGTGTGTAAACTGTGACTATAATTAAGCCTGAAGAAAGAATTTGAGAAATTACAACATATCAGTCAGTTGGTAACTGAGAATGAGAACACAGAAAACACTGACTAAAATAAAAACCATCATAGTTATAGTTCTGTAGCTAAGGAGACTTGGCAGTTAAGCTATATCTACACCTTTATGTGGTGAGCAAGAGACATCTCATAAAAGAGGAGTCGCTTTATACAACTGAACTAGGTGATTATACCACCATAATGTCTATAGCTCTATATTGATGCTTTTCTCACGTCTTTACCAACATAAAAGTTTCCACGCAGATTCAGGAACAGAAAAAAATGAACACTTGATCGATATTTGTCTATAATATTCGTAGACATTATAAATATGATAGAAAATAACCACGTGCACACGTAGTTTTCTTCTTTATACATGCTATAAAATACCACACAATGTCTGTTCTTAAACTTAGTCATTTGTCCAGTAATTTATCTTAATTATACGCACCTCCTTAAATCAACTTTTGAAAGGTTTGTATTTGTAATGAAGGCGTCTCTACATACGACACATTCATTTATCTTTTTGTGACATCAAGCACCAGCTGTTCAAATCACCTAACCTCGACCTTTGAAGCTCAATTTCCAAATTATTAAACTCTACCTTTTTATAAAGTAAAATTCTCTTTCACTAAAGCGCGAAATGGTATGACGTCACGCAAAATTTGCATTATGAATTTGTACCTGTTCTACTAAGAATTATTTACAATTATTTCAATCTTTAATTACTTTACTTTTCATTAGGTAAATGGCAAGCAGCCTAACTTATCGGTATGTTTTATTCAGCCAAACCTATAATGATGATTGGAAAATTCCATTAATGGAAGGTAATCGAGGTTTGATCGATGACTGAAACGGGTGTAATAGTAGTAATCTACTAAGGTCATATATCTTTCGTTAAACTTGGAGAAGAAAAAAACAAGACATCATTAAAGCATGGTAACAAAACTATAGAGCTAAAAATTCAACCACTGGTGAAATGTTGCCTTTCAAAGATCGATAAAAAAAACAAATATGTACTATTTAGGAAGTTTGGTCTCCATGATTCAGTTCAACAGCGTAAGTATGAAATTTACTTCAACTGAAATCTATGGTCAATAACAAATATACATTATTGTTTTATTAATAAAACGGTATATCATAATAACGATTTACAAGCATAAGCCTACCTATTATTGTATCAGCATGATGTGCTTCCTTACTCAAGTAAAACTGTATACCCTCATATCGCGAGTGTTTCTTCATTGCATCATACATTGGAATATTTGTCGTTATGGGATTCTATTGAATGGTGGATCAAAATATACTGAAACTTTCTAAAATTATTGCATACCTTTGTTTTTTACACTGACTCCTATTTTGGCCGCGCTTTGAT
>NW_013666310.1:77085-78342 GCF_000517525.1 Limulus polyphemus
CAAAGATACGATAAAAAAAACAAATATGTACTATTTAGGAAGTTTGGTCTCCATGATTCAGTTCAACAGCGTAAGTATGAAATTTATTTCAAATGAAATCTATGGTCAATAACAAATATACATCATTGTTTTATTAATAAAACCGTATATCATAATAACGATTTACAAGCATAAGCCCACCTATTATTGTATCAGCATGATGTGCTTCCTTACTCAAGTAAAACCGTATATCATAATAACGATTTACAAGCATAAGCCTACCTATTATTGTATCAGCATGATGTGCTTCCTTACTCAAGTAAAACTGTATACCCTCGTATCGCGAGTGTTTCTTCATTGCATCATACATTGGAATATTTGTCGTTATGAGATTCTATTAAATGGTGGATCAAAATATACTGAAACTTTCTAAAATTATTGCATACCTTTGTTTTTTACACTGACTCCTATTTTGGCCGCGCTTTGATGGCTCCTTTCGGTTTTTCATGAAGAATAGGCAGGGAAATATCTTAGGTATTTCGATAACACAGCTCATTTAGGACCCTCTTAGACGGGGACTCAGGGAAATAACTATCCCCCAACATACTTTGATGTTAACCATGTGCTGATATTAACATCATGCTAGAACTATATTTTATTTCTGAAACAACAAGTTTAAGAGCAGAAACACCCATTAACTGTTACTTATTTACGGACAACTACATGTTCATGTAGTAGCGCTTTCTGTTAACACGTACTGTGGGCATTATTTGTATATTAAAAAGACATCTGCAGACTACATACACGGAATAAACAGGTGTAATCTATTTTAGCATGTTACTGTTTTTAGATTGGGTATGTGGATTAGCGTGTGGATATGTTCACATGATTAATGTGATATAGGCTAGTTGATTATTTAGTTGTTGTTAAGTGCAAAGCTACACAATGGATTATCTGTGCTCTGCCCATCACGAGTATCAAAACCCGGTTTTTAGCGACGTAAGCCTGCAGACTTTCTGCTGATCCAGTGGAGGCTTATATTCTAGTATTAGTTTTGAATTATTTGAAACACTTATTTGGAAGGTTTATTTATGAATTTAAATATAAATGAAGAACAATATTTGGTTTTAACATGATGATACATTGATTAACTATAGCTGAAATGATTACTAGAAATATAACAGGCCCGGCATGTCCAGGTGGTTAGGGCGCTCGACTCACAATCTGAGGGTCGCGGGTTCGAATCCCCGTCACACCAAATATGTTCGCTCTTTCAGC
>NW_013666310.1:78357-100692 GCF_000517525.1 Limulus polyphemus
TGCGTGAAATTGAAAAAGAAAAAAAAAACTATATTGGTAAGAGTGGATTTGCCAAATGGTGGTCTGTCACCTTGTTCTTTGTTTTAATTTATGTTAAATTCTAACATTTTTAATGTGATCATTAATTTTATCCCTCACTTCTTCAACTTTAGTGCATTATTAGTGTTTTAAATATATATATAATTGAATAAAACACTAGGCCTAAGCAAAAGGGAGCTACTGGAGAAAGACTTTTACAAGGTTTGCTAACATAGCAAAGGATTTAACATTTAAGGATACCAAAAGAACTGTTGGTCCATCTAGACGTCACATTCATTAAGCTAAACTAAACTTAAAAAAAGGCTCAAAGCCAACCCTTATTATTCGAATATTTATCAAGCCTTCTCTTCAACCCCCTTAAATCTACTGCATCCATCAAATCTGAGAACAGCCATTTTAGCTGAATATGTCTCATGCCAAAATTTATATCTGCATCTCCTAGTTCTACCATTTTCACTATTAAGTTCGAAAAATGGTGATGAACCGACACTATCAATTCCCTTAGCAATCTTAAATACCTCAATCAGATCCTCCAACTCTTTTTGGTTTCAAGAGAAAACAGTTTCCGGGTCTTTATCCTGTCCTCGTATGACGACTTTTCCATCCTTGTATTTTTATCATTTTCCTTCAAGAGAGAGAAATATTACTCAACTTTCAGTCCTCTGACACGTGCCCACTATTCAAGGACTTACTTACTAATATATTTTGTATATCTAATCATATCTAATCCTTAACTTCCTTCAAAACCCTTGGGGAAATATTATTTCACCAGAAGCTTTATCGTTAAGCTTCCCAATTTTTTATTTGGCTGAGAATTATCGTGATCATCATTTTCGATCTTGTTTCCATCTAGCAACTGTTCACGATGAGGAATATTGATTAAACCTTCAGTAGTAAAAATTAAAGAAAAGGTAGAATTTAAAGTCATTTCGTATCATCAGATATCATATTTCGTTCATCATCCCTCAAAGGCCCTACTCTCATCCTAATATTTTGCTTACCCTAAATATATTTAAAGAAATCTTTGTTAATTTTTATACTTTCAGTCAATCTTTCTTCATGCATCCTTTCCGATCCCCAATTTACTGTTTAACTAACTAACTCTCTTGATGTTATATAATCGGCTGATTCTTCTGTCACAGCAGTCAATTTAAACTTCTTAAATTTAGGATGATTTTCTTTAATTCTATCCTTTATACCCTTTGTGAGCCAACGAGGATTTTTACTTGTAGTCAGTAGTCACCCTTCTTTCTATAAATAACATGTCTATCATTTAAAAATCTACATTTAACATTTCATCAGTATCTCCATTTACTTCAGTTACCAAATTCTCTATAGATATTTGTCGCATTCCTTTAAAAATTTACTTTTTGCAATTTGTAACCAAAATATCAATATTCCTGATCTCCGTATGCAGTAAAACATCAAAACTTGGTTCAGCAATGATTACTCGTACCCGGTTGTTCCTCTAAACTATTTCTATGTTAGAAGTTAACGATAAATTTAAAAACATGTATACCTCATGGCTTGACTCGAATATTTCTTATTCTATATGCACGAAGTTCAAATTCACCATAATTACGACCTCATTAATAACTGAAATATTAATATCACTGTACAGTTTCTAGTTAATTTCCTCAGTTTCATCTCCTAGCCTGTAATAAATTTCAACTAAAAGCCTTCTCCCTCTATATCTGCAAACAGAAATTCAAACAGATCCAGCATCCTTGCAGTTATCTTTGATATCCTCTACTTCAATAAGATGTAGCAGACATTTTATATATAAAGCCAGTCCTCCCCTCGTTTTAGAACTCTATTCCTGTTATATAACCTATAAACTGTATTTCAAAGAAATTTCTGTCATAAAATTTTCTACGTTTAACCAAATTTCAGTTATTCCCATTTTCCCAAAATCACTTCCGACTAGTGTTTTAAAGTCACACATTTTATTTCTTATACTTCTAGCATTACAATAGTAATAATTTAACTTACCCTTAAAACTATTTCTGTACTTCATTTCTTTACCGCCCTTTTTTCTACGTCATATTTTTTTCTACATTTATTTTATCATGGCCCTCACCACTGTCTAGTCCTAGTTTAAAGTTGCCCTTACAGCTGAGTTATTAGTTCTTTCAAACAAGCCAGCCTCTATAATTTTAAGTGTAAACCACTTACATTTTGGGTAGGTCACCAAACAGTGGACATGCAGGTGCCTGGAACTGAGAGTTAATCGTTCGGTTGAATGTGGCTCCAAAAATAACTATAATGTCAGCTCTAAACTCTATCTTGAAGTAATTGTTACTTCGTATATACCTAAATTAAGACATACGATAATAAACAAGCGATTAAAGTGGTTGCTCCTTGAGATCGGTGGTTCGGAATTAGAGAAAACGTCACACTACCTGTTGTGACAGGACTAAATTATTTAAAGAGGGTTTGTTTGTTTTGAATTTCGCGCAAACCTACACGAGAGCTATCTGCGCTAGCCGTCCCTAATTGAGTAGTGAAAGACTAGAGGAAAGGCAGCTAGTCATCACCACCCACCGCCAACTCTTGAGCTACTATTTTACCAACGAATAGTGGAATTGATGGTCATCTTATAACGCTCTCACGGCTGAAATGGTGAGCATGTTTGGTGGGACGGGGATTCGAACCTGCGACACTTAGATTGCGAGTCAAGCACCCTAACTGCTTTGGCCGTTACTAAGCTCCTCTAATCATCAGTCACTTAAATCAAATCATAATAATGATCTTGTTGAAAGGAGTTTGTTTTCATTTCTAATTAACAAGTTCTAATTTAGCACATGATCACAAATAAATTTAGTTACTCTGTTACCTACTAATAAATTATAGGTATAAGAACAATGTGTCATCACGTTTAGTTTCAACTACAGAGCTAGTTTGTATTGTAATAATAAAAGAACACAATATCGTGTACGGCAATTAGTATAAAAAACACAGTAAACGGAACAAACTGTCAGAAGTCTGATATCAGTCTGTGTTTTTTTTTCACTAGTTTGTATTTTGTTTTCCTACTTAAAGTGTTACCATGTGTTCATTTATTGGCCTAGTATACAGTGTCACTATTGGTTGGTTATAGCTCTAATTTTTAGTTGTAATTACAATTACAGCACTGTGAGTTGAAGTGTAAGTATAAGTGAAGAATTGTCACTAATGTTAGGGTTAGCACAGTTTAGTTTTAGAATATGTTCAGGGCATGGGGTCGTGGGATCGAATACCGGCGCTGAACACACTCACCCTTTCAGCCTTGGGGACGTCATAACGTGACAATCAATCCTACTATTCGTTGGTAACGAATACCCCATGAGTTGGCGTGGGTTTTGGCAGCTATTTGTTTACCCTGTTATCGGCATTTTAAAATTAGGTAAGACAGGAGATTACTTAAGTTTACCATAAACAAACAAACAATATATGTTCAGGTCTAACACAGGGACTAATGTATTGGTAAGATCCGTCCTAGTGCTAACCACCTCTGTAAATGAGATGTGCAAGCTGTACCAAATATTGACACACACACATATTGGGTCGATTGACAGAACATCAAGCAGAGAGAACATTTCGCCACACTCTGTTACTAGAGGGTGAAGACAGCACGGATATGCCTAGTTATCGGTTATAAGTAGGATTGACTGTTGTAAGCTCCTGTTCCAAGGAGACTTCAGAACGGTGAGAGAGTATTTTTATAACCTAGTGATGACCAATGTGTGTCTTCGTCATTCACCTGTCTTTTTCTTTTAGGGTGAGCAAAGCTAATAACAGGAATTCATCGAATGACCTCAACTATCCAGCAATTCTTTGTGTGTGTGTGTATGCTACCAGCACAATATCTGTAACTGACTTACTGCACAATGTTCAGAGTATGTGGTCCTCGGATGGATGGCAGAAAATAAATCAACTGCGTAGTGCAATCATCACCTGAATGTATGTGCCAGGCCATACAGGGGTAAAACAACTAAACAAGGAAGCTGACAAGCTTGCAGGAGAAGCCCCTTTATCAAATCCAGCAGAACTCTGCTGGCAGGATATCGACCTCCTCCGCACTAGTGAGGTAAAAGCAGCAAACATGACAGGCTTTCATTGACATTCAGGAAGAATGAAACTGCTGGAAAATGAAGTGTCGTAAGGTGTCGCTAGGAAAAGCAAAACAAGGAAGAATCAATAGGACAGTGTACAACTAACAGGGCATTATCTTCTATTAATTCTGTATGTGGGGTCAGTGCCTGCTGGTGCAACCCCTATCATTGTCACTTAGTTCTTAACCCAACTTATTTACTGCTACTACTTGAACACTCTGATGATGTAATTAACGCATTGTAATATCGTTTCTTTTGGAATTAATTCATTAACTACGAACAGCCGAATGTGTTTTAATCTAATAATAATGAAACGATATTTAATTAACCCTCGAATAACGACTAGTTTTATACCGTTCATTACATATCGACAGAACTTGCATATTGCGTCATATTAAGTAGTTTTAAGGTTTTATCTGTTACAAACACTTTGTGTATAGAACTGATCAAAACCAAGTTGTTTAAAGTCGTTCATCTCCTATGAGAGGTATCTAGGGAGATCAGAACGGTATATAGTGGGATGAATGACAATAATGATCGTTCTTATGTGAATTTTTTGTTTGTAACTCATACGTTGTTAGTGATCCTGTAACAAAACAAAATCTCGTATCCACAAGCAATTTAGAGCATAAATAGTTTAGAAAAACTTGTTGAAAAAAAAGACGATGGGGCCCATTATTAAAGTGATAGTTTTAGAGTTAAAACATTTCCAAGTTATTTGCATTCACAGCATAGTGTGCTCTCTGAAGACACAAAACTTGTTTTTCCATAAAAACATAAATATATTTTAAAATTATTCTACAAATAATTACTTAAAACAGTAAATAACTCAAAATTCGTTAAATCCTCTTTTTTGATGATGCATTACTTAATAAAAACAGAAATCGTTTGTCATTGAAACTTTCAAAAATCACGAGACTTAATCACTATGGAAACTATAGCTTAGCTGCCACTGTAATTAATGGTAATTGTGTGAGGACTGTACTTTTCAGAGCTATTAGAAAGAAAGATAAAAAAATGGTGAAAGTTAGATTAGAGCTCATGATCCTAATAAAAACCACATGTATTTGCAATGAATTGGAATTCCTATGATTAAGTAAAGAATTATGTAATGTACTAACTGGGGCGTTTGTATCATTAGAATATATTCAACAATAATAAATTTCGGGTTTTTGGAACATTTTCTAATCCACTCCCAATTTATTGATTCAGTTACATTTGCAAGAAAATACATCATTCGGCTTCATAAATGTTTTATTCGAATTTTGTAATGGTGCATTTGTAGGGCATCGAGATATTGGGCATGTCATATTCAATTGTTATATGTTTGTTAGGTTAATACATAAATCGATCAAAAGACATTTTGTATGTAACGATTGGTTTTGGTTGATACAGAATTCATCTAATCTGATAGATGCTCACGCAACTGTAAATTAATAATAGCTTAGAATATGTTTCGACTTACGAGAAGATACAAAGATAGAAATCATAGAACACGAAATCTTTCGTGCCTTACGCTAGGTTTGTTAACAGGCTTCAATGACTTTGGAATAGTTTAAACAGGCTTCAATGATTTTGGAATAGTTTAAACAGGCTTCAATGATTTTGGAATAGTTTAAACAAGCTTCAGTGACTTTGTAATAGTTTAAACAGACTTCAATGATTTTGTAATAGTTTAAACAGGCTTCAATAACTTTGGAATAGTTTAAACAGGCTTCAGTGACTTTGAAATAGTTAAAACAGGCTTCAATGATTTTGGAATAGTTTAAACAGGCTTCAGTGACTTTGAAATAGTTAAAACAGGCTTCAATGATTTTGGAATAGTTTAAACAGGCTTCGGTGACTTTGGAATAGTTTGAACAGGCTTCAATGATTTTGGAATAGTTTAAACAGGCTTCAGTGACTTTGAAATAGTTAAAACAGGCTTCAATGATTTTGGAATAGTTTAAACAGGCTTCAGTGACTTTGGAATAGTTTGATCAGGCTTCAATGATTTTGCAGTACCACAATGCATTTTAGAAAATACTGTAACATATATCAAGTAAGACCATTATTCTGACGACCTCGTTGATGTGGAATAATAATATTTTTAGTTCATTTGTTTATTGTTAAGGTCAAAGCTATACAATGGGCTATCTGTGCTGCCAACCCCAGGTGGTGGAGTATGGTTTTCAGTTGTTGTTGTTTGTAGTTATGCACAAAGCTACACAATGGGCTATCTGTGCTTTGCCAACCACGGGTATCGAAACCCGGTTTCTAGCGTTGTAAGTCCGCAGACATACTGCTGTGCCACTGGGGGGAGGCACGATTTTTAGTGTTGTAAACCCTCAGAATTACCACTGAATCACATGATGGGGGTATATATATATATATATACGTATATTTAATGACCATCTAACTTATTCTCTTTTGTTTTTAGGAAAAAATACATCTAACAAACTGTTGTTAATGTTCTTATATCCAATTTCTACTTATTATATTTTATTTATATTTTTAAATTAAGTATCGAAACTTTTATATAATAAGTTGTTTATTTAACTTGTAACTTACAAAGAATTCTGAGAAAGAATTTTGAACCTCTGCTGCGTCTGTTTAAAGAATATAATAAAACGTCTGGAGCGCATACCAGTTAGTAGCAGAGTATTGATTCCTGTACATGAGTCGATCAGCAACGGAAAGGTTGCGCAGCGCATTCTCGCTCTTTCTTAAGCCTAACTATGCAACATTCATTTATTTTTGTCCTGTTTCTGGTTGTCTCCGCTAGTCGGCGTTTTCCACATAAACATCCTAGTCTAACATGAGCATCTGTCACAATTTAGCCTGTTGCTGGGGGAGTAGTGATAGTTTTCATACTGTTAATAGATACACACTTATAATGAATTATAATATAGAAGACCTAGTTTAATTCGAGAACTTACAAAGTATCACGAAAGATGCAAACTTCCGCCTATCGTTCGCTCGATCGGCTGCAGCCTGAGTTTTGGCAATAAACCCAGACACTACTACTCAAGGTTCTACGGCCGAACTGTCGTGAAGTCTAGAAGACGGTTAATAGGAAAGCCACACGTTTAATTCATCTGCGTTCTGGTTGAACTGACGCGGTATCATTTAATGCTTTTTATTTACGTTCTAAAGGATCTTGTGCACACAAAATGTCTGGCGATAACGTTTTCTTACCGGTGTGAAAAGCATGCTTAACATGAGGTGATATTTCTAGTCGTAGGTAAGTTCTTCAGCTCTCTTTTTGTGCTGTGTTAGGAAACCAAGTATTATGAATTAATATACTTCTGATCAACTGTGCCATTTGTAACTAGCATCTGGAAGTTTGGATTTGATGAAATAAAGAAATAATCACGGCGAAAATATATTTTTTGCAAATAACCTAACGAGGGGTTTACCTTTGGTGTTGTTGTTTTTTTTTATCTTGGCTGTACTTAACGCAGCGGCGTATGTTAAGTCTATCGCATTAAAACTAATGCTTGAAATGTAGGTGTCGTTAAAGACACAAGGTAACTGAGATATATATATATATATCGTAAGAAATGTTTTTATACCCTAGGTCCAATATCCCAAAGATGAATTCAAAAAGACAGAAAATGTTTTGTTTCAGATTTGCTTTCGAAGAGACCTCGATACAGTTTTGTTTTATATTGAACACCGTAGGATATGCGTTTCATATTCAATACACGTCTATTTTTTAGGATTTTAATGTAAAACCCTTTATTCACCACTAATAACCTGAAATTCTTTATTTGTTGGAACGATTAATAATTAAACACCTATGTATTATTTATATTGCCATGGGAAGACATTATTTGTCTTTGTATTTATAAATATTGTGCAAGTGTTGTGTGTTGTAACGAATGATGCGAGTTAATGAGGACTTGTCGTGGACGAAAGGCCTCGTCACCAAGTGTTGTGTGATGTAACGAATGATGCGAGTTAATGTGAACTTGTCGTGGACGAAAGGCCTCGTCACCAAGTGTGTAACGAATGATGCGAGTTAATGAGGACTTGTCACCAAGTTTTGTGTGATGTAACGAATGATGCGAGTTAATGAGGAATTGTCGTGGACGAAAGGCCTCGTCACCAAGTTTTGTGTGATGTAACGAATGATGCGAGTTAATGAGGGCTTGTCGTGGACGAAGGGTCTCGTCACCAGACGATATAGAAAGACGTGCTTGACAAATCGTTGTGCATTCTTATTTACTTTCATTCTTAAGTTCATAAAATTATTTCCTGAACGTTTGGGATTCCAAAATTTAAAAGATTAAATTGTAAAATGTTTCCTTGCGCGATGTTTACATTGAAATATAAAATAAAACATTCTATAGATATAATATGAAAATTTTTCTTTAGAATTAAAGTTCTCCCAAATTCTTACGGGTGACGAAAGGAAGTTATAGGATGGTGATTGTAACTACTATCAATACCTGAGACGTAACTATGTTAATCTTTCTACTTTGTATAAATTACTCTCGTAAAAGTATTAGTATAATATGGAGGTATACATGTAAAGAGGTCTTAGTGGCAGTATACAATACTCACGATCCTATCAAATGTACTTATATAATGCGAAAGAAGGTTTCAACTGACTTGTCAACACACTGACTGAGAAATAACATGAAATTAGTGTTTCCAGAATATTGAAATCCTTCGGCATTTGCTTTGGAGATTAAAACACATTCGTATCTAATATTCTTAATACAATTCACCAACCGTGCGAAGAATAACTACACGCATTCTATTGACTTAAAGTCCTCCCAACAGAAAGAACTAGTGGCAAGCAGCTTCATAATCTTGACAACTACTTCTTTGGGCTTATAAAGCTCCCGAAGTTTCGATCAAAGACAGAATTACAAAGATTTAATAAGGTGCTCATACTAGGCCACCTAGTGTGAGATAAGACATAGAACTAACTAGCTTACTGTTTGATAAATCAGTTCCTGAGTCACAATATACTTGTTACGCTCTATTATTTAAGTCAGCTTCATTTTTTACTATTTTGATCGCTAGGATTTGATGACGTTTTCTAGATAGTGGTAGTAAAGTGAATTGCAGTAGAAATATTTCGATTCCTACTTGCTTGGCCTGATGAAAGCAGATGTTTGATTGCCAAAAACTTGTTTCTCTGAACCACTGTGCAATCAGGATATTCGTCTGTAATATTTTTCACCGTATGTTATCTACTAATGGAATTTTCCTTACAACTTAAAAACCAAAATTTCATTTCTTGAGGTACATCGTCATATGAACGCGAACCTGTTAGACATTGGTATGCTAATAGAGTGCAGGAGAACTTTTCCATTTGTTGGAAGTCTGTCATGTACACTCTTCACGTGAAGATGGTCATCCGAAATCATCACCTTAATGCTGCACGGTACGTAGTATATTGTTGTTCAGTCGACAACGTCATTTCATTGTTGCACGGTACATCCTGTTGTTGTTATCTATAACTGTTTTACACACAAGCCATATATATATATATATATGATTATTTGAATAGCTACTATTGAGTAACCCAAAAAAAAACACATTTGTTTTTAAATAAGCACATCATGATCTGTTAATTATGTCAGAAACATTCCAACCCGCATTTCGAGATAACAAAATAACAATAAAGAAACTAGCGAGCCTTCTCGAAATGGCCTTTTCGGCATCGATAAAAATACGTTTAGTACGCTCAGCCTGTGATAAAGAAATGATTGAAGTATTTTCTTACTTGCAGTATTCAGTCTGTCAGAATTCTTTGTTGAGAGGTGTATGTGTGTTTACAAGAACAATAAACCGTTTCGTTAATTTAATGTGCAATGCAACTTCTTTTGTTATTAATATCACTACATTGTTTCCGTGAGTGTTGTCGTGTTACAGTGTACTGGCATTTTAACTGTCTTGCAAGATCCTACAAATTGTCTTAAATCCTGTATTGTCACAGTTTAAAACACGTGTAGTTACAGTAAACTAAGACAAAACTGAACTTATATTACAGATATAACTAATGATCTCCTCTTGATAAGGTATTTAACCAAAACGTTATTTTGTTTTTTGTCTGAAGAACAAAAACGTCTGGGATAGAACTACTTTATCTAGACCTGTACGTTAACAGGATTATAGGCTTGTGTTTAGTTATGCATACGATACAAATTTCTACTGTTTAGTATATATATATATGTATGTTAAAAAAACTAATCTTTTTAAAATTAAAATAGTGATAAAAGTAACGAATCGCTTAAATTTATTAATTGCAGTAATTTTTGTTGTTACATATTTAATTATGTTTAGTTGAATTTTTAAAAGATTTCTTTCTTTCTTTTTTTCAAGAAATTATTCAAGTTTGGAAGATAGTTTAAGTATTTCTTTAATGGATCCGAAATTACATTCAATTTCTCGGTGGGCCAGACCGTGACCCCGCGAGTGTAAGTTTACGACTCGTTGTCTCAAAATTATGCTCTGTTCTTTGGAGTATAGCGGCTCAAGAGGAGACGGTGGGTGCTGTTGAATAGTCTGCCTTTCCGCTTGACCATTAGTTCAAAGTTAGGGACGGCTAGCGTAGATAGCCTTCTAAGCATAAAATATTTTTGCAGAGATATATCAAATTAATTCATTATCGGTTTGATCATAAACTCTTAAAACGTAAACATAAACTTCACTATTACATATGTGGCTCAATTTATAAGATAATTATAAAATAATCAGTTGTTGTGCGCTACAGCAAACATAGTGCATTCAACGGTGTGAATATTAGAAACAATTATTTTTTTTGAATTTAACTAATGACATGGACCGTTTTACTTTGAAGTTAGTTTTATCAAATTGATTGTCTGTAAGGTTTAAAATGATTATGAATATTAATATCATTATTAATTTTAAACTCATTAAAGTTATTTTGCATTTCTAAATTAGTGTATGAATTTAAGACTAACCCAAGTCTCTTAAACTGGCTGAACTTCATGAGTCATTGTTGGGATTATGGCCGAAAGTACCCAACTTATGATTTAAATGCATCCTAATAATTATAAGTTTGGTTCCTTCAGACATTACATACTTTGTGTGAGATTGTTTTTTTTAGAATTGGTTTTATAAATTTATTGATTTTTTTTGTGTTTTAATTCCGATGTTTCTAATTAGCTTATTTTCGATAAGAGGCTATTAGTAGCGATAAATAAAATTCTCCCTTGAAATGTGGCCTTAATTACATGTTATTGTAAGGCCATCTCCCCTAAAGGTGAATATATGTCGTTCTGTGCACTTTTGAAGTTGAATTTCATCATTTAAAACAAAATGAAAATAATTTGATTCATTTGTTGTATTTTTATATTTTGATGTCATAAACATATTTTCATTTTTAATAATATTATTCACATTTTCAATGTTGAATGTTTCTGATACAGTTGTGTTTTACACGATTTTTATTATTAACATCATATGATGTGCAATAATATGTTGAAGAACGTGCTTAAATTTACTGATTTCGAACGTACATTGTTTGTTTTTTGTTTAGTTTTATAATAAAGCATCTTATACATCTGCATATGTGTTCAAGAAACAATAGGGGGCGCACTTCAGACGACCGACTTTTCTCTATGAGGTTGCAAACGTCCGTTTAGTTTGAAGTTTATATGCGAGATAAAATGATCAAATTATTTTCCTCGTGTCAATCTTCACAGCGGTACAAGAAATTTCTGGAACAGGAGAGTGTAAAATATGGATAAGGAAAGTTTCAAGTTGTTTTATTGGCCTGAAACTCAGTAACCATTATAGATTATAACATTAACGTTCTGTGACGTTCAGCGAGCGCAATTTAAGTCCTGCGTATCAACGTGTGCACTTATAAACACTAATTATTTTGGAAATACAGTTAGTTAACTGAAAGTGTTGATTTTCGTGGCGGAGATTATATTATATTGTGGTTTCTATCTTTATTTTTTTTTTGTTAGCATCGGCCATGTGTACCTTATGCAAATTGATATGGCTGTGTGTATATTGGTATGTAGAATGTTTTTTTAGGTTAGTTTTATCTGTCTGATAAAAGCGCTGAATAATTTATGATTAATATTAAATATATTATTACATTTTACGTTTGAAATAAAAAAAAAATATATCGGTGTTCTCTAAAATACATCAGAACAAATCCCTGGCGTGCAATATTGTTGATCCGGTATGGCCATATGGTTAGGGCATTCGACTCGCAATCTGAGAGGTCGCGGGTTCGAATCCCCGTCCCACCAAAAGTGCTTGCCCTTTCAGCCGTGGAAGCGTTATAATGTGACAGTCAATCCCACTATTCGTTGGTAAAAGAGTAGCCCAAGAGTTGGCGGTGGGTGATGATGACTAGCTGCCTTCCCTCTAGTCTTACACTGCTAAGTTAAGGACGGCTAGCGCAGATAGCCCTCGTGTGGCTTTGCGCGATATTCAAACAATATTGTTCGTAATAATTTATTCTGTGATGTTTAATTTTGACATTGTTATTACTAAAATTTGCACATACCTGTTTAAAATTTTGTCAGATTTATTTTCAAAACGTTCCACGTATCCTGTTATATATATAATGGGCAGTCCAAAAACTGTACGTATTTTAGGACTACAAAGCTAAACACAGTGAAAACATAAGAATTAGGATTGAAAAACAGTTCCAAAACACTGTGATTTTTGTTATCTGTTTTAAATGCACCACGAAATGTAGTAAAATCCGTATAATAGGTAACTTTTATTTAATTTCTGTAGTGCATATTAAGACATATTAACACTAGAAGTAAACGACCTTATAATACCAAAATATTGTTACTACTTAATTAAACATTCAACGTTTTGCTTTACAGCTTCATCAGGAGCGTTCACTAGTTTTGGTTTGTGTTTTAGTGAACGTTCCCGAAGGAGCTGTAAAGCGAAACGTTGAGGGGTCTAATTAAATAATAACTATTTTGGTGTTATAAGGTCATTTATTTCTTGTATTAATACGTAACTTTTGTTGTTGTTTGAAGAAAGATCCAAATACAAAATTTTAAAGCTATTTAACATATATAATTTGATCTATGGAATCTATTTAGCATTAATTGTGATTGAATTATAATTTTATGAGTAATAATGGTCAAAGGGAATATATTTGTCGTTTCTTCATTCGAAGCTAACAAGAACAACGAAATGTTTGTCCACTACTTCCTCAGTCCCCTCGTTAAACTGGCTTCTAAAGCTGTAGCATAGCTTTTGTTTCAGAACTAAAACTATCTGCCCCAAAGCCTTTCCTACTTTTGAACTCGTAAACTAAAGAGAAGTTCGCTAATCAACATCAGCACCCATCGCCAACTTTTGTCTGCTCGAATGGTGGTATTTAACCGTCACACTTAGCACCTTTGGTGTTAAAGTCCGGCAACGGGTCTCGAGTCACGAATCTTCATGCTAACTAATAAACTACCACCGGAAATAAATGTAATCATAAAGTTCATGAACTAATTCTTAAGTCATCATTCCTTATAGTAGTGACAGTAGTGCAAAAATAAATCATTTTTAAAACCAGTTTATTAACGCACTTTCTAACGGAATTGAAAATAGTAGTCGTACTTCAAAGCGGAACGAGCGCGGTTTATTGGTCAGTGTACTGGACTGTGAAGCTTAGGTTTCGTGGTTCGCGTCTCGTTACTACACACACAAATAAATACAAATAAAAATCACGTTCCATCAACACTTTTGAGTTGGCCCTCGTGTTGCTTCGCGTGAAATTCTACAGAGAAAAAAAAATGCCCCCCAGTGGCACAGCGGTATGTCTGCGGACTTACACAGATAGTCCATTGTATTGCTTTGTGCTTAACTTTAAACAAACAAACAAACTAGAGAAAAACATCAAAGCAATGTATACTCATAACAATTTACGTTTTAATAGTTATTTTCGTGTTTTAAGTATAGATATCTCTATAGCCACAAAAGCAGCGCTTGTGGGTGCTCACCACATAAGCGAAATTTTAATGTTCAATTAAACAGCAAATAAAGCTGAATGTTTCTAAACTGTTGTTCTTTAACTACAATTGGT
Organism: Limulus polyphemus; assembly: GCF_000517525.1. NCBI lineage: Eukaryota > Metazoa > Arthropoda > Merostomata > Xiphosura > Limulidae > Limulus > Limulus polyphemus. The sequence continues at coordinate 92,515 of NW_013666310.1, forward strand.
GAAAGACGCTGCATTCCGTGAACGTTTGAGAAAGGTGTGAAAGGTATCGAATGGCTGCCAGCCTCGCAGAAAATCTTTGCCAAGTTCAAATCCAGGCACTACATAAAAAGCTCAACGCAGTTTTAGCTATATACAACTGCCAAGACGTATATTTTTCTGAAACTGTTGATACCACTTTAACATGAAATGCAGAATAAGCTGCGAAGAATTATGATAATTCTTGTTTTATATTAGTTAGAAAAGTTAATATAATTCCATACTGTCTTGTATTTTTAACTTTTTTTCACTGGTGCATTTATAAACAACCCTTTTAAATCGTTAGTTGCATAATATATATATAAATTTAAAGAGAAAAAAAAACAATAAATAAGTAAATAAATAAACAAAAAATATACTTGAAAAAAACACAAAAAACGAAGCCACAAAACAAATGTCCAACATCAGGGCACAAATCACAGGGTGGGTCATTATATAATGTGCCCTGTGGACTAAAGCACCCACATCTGCTCCTATTCCCTTTCTACTAAGCATGTGAGGTTGGCAAAGTTTAAACTGGATTGATGGTGTACCCACAACAAAAGTTTGGTCTTACTTCCGCCGATACCTAAAAAACAAAACATTTTTTTAGGTATCGGCGGAAGTAAGACCAAACTTTTGTTGTGGGTACACCATCAATCCAGTTTAAACTTTGCCAACCTCACATGCTTAGTAGAAAGGGAATAGGAGCAGATGTGGGTGCTTTAGTCCACAACGTCCCACATTTTTAACACCTTTCACTGTCTGCAGCCAGATGTGGGAATGTGGTTGCTCACAAAAAAAGTAAGAAAGATAATATTTAGAATACTATAAATCAATGGAAGAGACATCAAACGTGTCCTTGAGGTTAGCATTCCAGCCCCCAATATGATGTTTGGTGGACCAAGATGTTAAGGTATTACTATACTAAGCCAAAACTTTTATTATTACTATAATTCCCGTCCTCCATCCTGCTTTAATATTTAATTATTTATCTGGACCCACTTTGGGAACTTTGAATGTCCTTTCTTTGTATTGATTCAAAATTCACATGTTAGTGTTTTGGGGAGAAAGGGGTGGGGGTATTTATATATTTCTACATGTCCATGGAACTAAAATATTTGAATAAATAAAATTATCTTAGCTTGTACAGAGTATACCAAAATATTTAATCCATTGTTGTCTTACAGATTTGAATAGTACTAAGCTTGTTGCAACGTCAGAACTGTTCAAACGCTAGACAATTTTTGTGCTGAAGCAGTAATAGAAGCCTATAAGTATTTAGGTAATGTTAGATGCTTGGTCAGGAAGTACGACATTAAATGAATTTACTATTGAGACATCCTGTAAAAGGAATCTGGTTTGCCAATTATCATTCAAACATGCGAAATAGACATGAAACGTTCATTGCGTGTTTTATTTCTTCAATGGTTTCGCCTCTCCTTGTTCGATCTTTCGTAAGCTAAGATTCATTAATGTAATAAAAATTGAAGAAACAATGAAATATCCGGACCAGTGTTATTGTGAAATGTATGAGAATATTACTTCACAAAATCTGACAAGTAAATAGCGTTTCATACCATTAAGATGAAAAGAAAAAAGTCAGTTAAAGTACAAACACGATCAAATAATACTTTCTAGAAAGTTAGACTTCTGGAAAATGTTTCTTTTATTGCACTCAGCTCATTAATACTGATAAAGTATTCAGTTATTTTCTTGTTGTCTGCAAGTAATAATAGTTTTAAAATGACATTAGTGAGATTCAGCTTGGGATAAGTAATATGTAATACATTTTCATTTGTTAGTCAGGTAGCAAGAGGCTTACGAAGATACATATATGGAGTTGTAGAACACAGAATTATAAATTATTAAGTAGCTACCTTATATCTTACATATTAAGAAGTAGAAGTTAAACAGCTGAAGAGCAGCTAATAAAAATATACACTTCACTATCCCACTATGACCTCATAACTTCGACAGTAAACTAACTTTTTTTCAGTTCATTCAAACCAATGATTTAAAAATATACTATAAGCAAGTAAATATATATATACAAATATTCTAAATAATGAATTCACTACACTAGAGAGATATTGACCGTCAAACTAGCTACAACTAGTAAACATTTAACGTTTAATGTCCTTGCAAAAGACGCTAGCTGATTGTTTTTAATATACGTGCAAAGCTACACAAGGTTCTGTTTGCGCTAGCCGTTTCTAATTTTGAAGTGATATACGAGAGGGAAGGCAACTAGTTAACAGCACCTACCGCTAATTCTTGCGAGCTACTCTAATCGAGCTCGATTTGAGGACAATAGGAGATAAACAATGGACCCACGCTAACTACTAAGTCACGCCCAACCAAAACATTAAGTTGTTTTGTTTTTATATCGAGAGGGACTATAGTTTCGACGGCCTAGTTATATAAAAACACTAATACAGAGCTACCAGGGACTTTATATAGCACGGATAGTTTGGGAGGTATTGGGGCACCTAAACTACACCTGCCAGAAGCACTGTTCCCCTTTCAGTATATAGTTTGAGACAGTCATTCGTCAAACGTGAAAAAAAAAATGACATACAGTAAGAGAAATATGTCGCCAAAGTCAGATAAAAACGTATTTATCATTTTTTTTCTGTCGTGTTTTTAAATACAAATGCGGGGACTTTTGAAACACCATATATATATTACAAGACATCCAAACTTCCACGACGTTTCAATTGTTTGTCAACAACAAAGTAAACTAGAAAATGTGTCTACTGTGACGTTTATATAATGTATGTTAAACTATTTATTCGTGTTTTAAAAAGAAGAATTCGCTTGTAAAAATTAAAAACTGAAACAAAATACAGTGTGTGTGTGTGTGTTATGATAGGATCGAACCTGCATGATCTGTATATTACATTGTGACCTTAACCACGAGAATTAATATTTAGGTCATGTACAAAGCACGTGTTTCCAAACAAGGACCTCACCAGCTGCATGGCATGGCTTAAACTGGAAAGCCTGAAATCAGCCTGTTCCGAAAAAAAAAATAGTGGTGAGTAGCAGCTACACATGAAATATATTGGCTTATTTAGGGTTTGACAGGCAGCAGCCAAAGCCAATAACATACTATTTCAGGTAGCCCTTATGCACTACGTGTGTGAAAAACTAAGCCGTATCCATAACAAAAGACAGTCGGTATGAAGGAACGCCAATATATGATAAAAGCTCAGCCATATAAATTGGAGGTAACAAACACTTAATAATAATACTATTAGTACTACTACTACTAAAAAAGTAATAGTAGAAAAGTGGAGATAGCAGACACACAAGCTAAGGTAGAAGAATCAACTGATACAACCTTGTAATCTAGTATTAATTTTATTATTTGTTGTAGTATTAAGATTATTGTTAGTATTATTATTATATGTTTCATATATTCACTTTATATGGGTTGATTCTTTCTATAACTTGCATTTTTTCACATTGAAAACGCCCGGCATGGCCAGGTGGTTAGGGCACTCGACTCGCAATCTGAGAGGTCGCGGGTTCGAATCCCCGTCCCAACAAACACGCTCGCCCTTTCAGCCGTGGGGTCGTTATAATGTGACGGTCAATCCCACTATTCGTTGGTAAAAGAGTAGCCCAAGAGTTGGCGGTGGGTGATGATGACTAGCTGCTTTCCCTCTAGTCTTACACTGCTAAATTAGGGACGGCTAGCGTAGATAGCCCTCGTGTAGCTTTGCACGAAATTCAAAACAAACAAACACATTGAAAACAGATGGCTATGCCTGAAAACTTCAGTCTTAACATAGGTAATTAACAATGTATATGTGTAATATGAAACTCGTAAGAGAGAATATGCTTGTAATAAAGCGTGTTCATGTGGATTAAAATAACACATTTCGTTCTATTGTTAGGTTTTCCTTTAAAAGTATGGTATTTTAATTAAAACCCTACTCGTTTCTTTCTGCTTTATCATTCACGCATATCATACATAATACAAGGTTTGGGTTATACAAATGCCTGAGAAATATTTGTTACCGGTACTGTAATTATTTTGATGAAAATACAGTAATAAAACAGGATTCTAAAATGGGGACGGAGGGGCGATATACTAATTTATTTTTAACAGTACCTTACTACAGAGGTTTACTACGTTATGTTAAGACGAATTAAGAGCCTCATCACGTCGCTACGATCCATGTCCTCACGACTACTCATGCTCTGTCTGACGACCATGCATCTCGATAATAGCCGTACAGCGTAGTTTACCATGCAAAAAGCTCGGTCGTGAGGCTTTCATTTTCAAAGTATCCACTCATCCCTGCTTTCTTTTTCCCATAAGTCATATAGTGTACGAATACCAGCTTCAACAGTCCAATCGCACATATATCCATACGCGCTGCTTCCGGCGACTTGCCTGGTTTTCATACGGATTAGCATCAATATCCGTTTCATTTTCTAGCTGTTTTAGATGTACTACAACCGAATAGAAGATATGATAATAAGCCTTATCTTGGTGAACCCCTACTCTGTTGGTCTCTTTTTCCTGACCAAGATGCTTCTTGATTTGGTTGCCTTTGGCATGAGGACTGTTTTTCTCTCTGAACTATATTCTCATACATTATCATTTGATAGTAAATGCTACGCCTTGCTTACCGTGGCTGGGGTACGACATGTTGCAGGTCTCTTTCTGAATGGTCATTATTCCTTAAGCTGATACATATTTCTATGTTTTTCAATTCCATTAAGCACAAAGGATATCCCCATCTTGAATTTCTAAATCCCTAATCTGAACACATACTTATAACTAACATTTATAAATATTTTGGGTCGGAAGGGGCTGTTACATACTCTTCTTAAAAGCAATCAATTTACGGTGCATCATATTACCTAACGTCAAATGATGTCAAAATGTAATTTTGATACACGAATTCCACCGCGACTTTAAATCGGCTGTGTTTGTCACATGACTTGTTGATTTAAATATTTAAAATCATTTCAATATCATTTCAACACTCTGTATTTAGTATATTTAAAATAATTCGATTTTGAGTTATTTTTTTTAGGTATTCAGAATGATTATACAAAAATAAACAGTCACGCTTTTTGATTTTAATAGAAAATGAATAAGCTTTATACAGCATTATTCGAATAAGAGGGGTGAGAATGACCCCCTTTAATATCTCCTAGGAAGGGATCAGGCCTCAGAATCCTCACAACTGGGCATCATTGCCATGCGACACCCACAAAGAGATTTTTCCTTCGTAGTTCCTCGTATTGTGATTGGCTATAGAAATATAGAGGCTAACCAACCATGTATTTGATGGAATTTAGCTTATTTCTTTTACATCAGAGCAGATTCTTGTTTAACGTAGTATTATAGGATCAATAGTTATATAAAAGAAAAAATGAAGACATTTTGGGAAGAAGAAGAATACATTCTTGGATGGACGTCTCTTGGCTTCGCCCTCGTAGTCAAGACTTATTGGTTTATCTTAATATTAAAATCCTTAGGCAACAAACACACTTCTTATATATGCGCAGCCTTCTGTTGAAATGGGTGAGTGGAAATCTTTATCTGTTTTACTGTAGGAATGGATATGAAAAATTACTTTGTCAATCAGTTATTACTTGATAACCATGTCTTGCTTGATTGTTCACGTATTGGGCTGTCTGTAGTCTGCACACCGCGGGTATCAAAACCCGATTTTTAACGTTATAAACCCTCAGACGTACAGTGCCTTGCAAAAGTATTCACCCCATATCAATAAAGTCACATTCTAATGAAATACAAATAATGTAAACAATTTTTTTAAGGTTCTTGTTTTTATTCAAACCTATGACGATCAAAGTTAACACTGCTATGTGTGAAGGAGGTTGAATGTCAGCGAAAACCTTCAAAGAAAGTATATAAATTTCAATTTCCTAATTGCATAAGTATTCAGCCCCCTAAGTCAGTATTTGGTGGAAGAACCTTTGGTAGCAATTACTGCTCTGAGTCTTTTTTGGATAAGTCTCTACCAGCTTTACACAATGGGAGGATGTCATTTTTTCTCATTCTTCCTGGAAGAATTGCTCCAATTCTGACAAGTTCATTGGGGATCGTTGATGGACTGCAATATTGAATTGAAGCCTCACCATAATTTTTCCATTGGATTCAAGTCAGGATTTTGACTGGGCCACTCCAGGACATTCACTTTCTTCTTTTGAAACCACTTTGGCCTTGCGCTTCGGGTCATTGTCCTACTGAAATGTACATTTTCGACCTAGTTTTAGATTCTTGGCTGACTCAAGCATGTTTTCCTATAGGATTCGCCTGTACTTTGTTCCATTCATCTTTCCCTCAATCCTGACAAGCTTCCCAGTCCTCGCTGATGAGAAGCATCCCCATAACATGATGCTGCTGCCACCATGCATGACAGCTGGGATGGTGTTGACTGAATGATGTGCTGTGTTTAGCTTGCACCAGACGTAAAACTTTGAATTTAGACAAAAAAACTCAATTTTTGTCTCGTCTGACCATAAAGTCTTCTGCCACATGTCTACAGTGTCATTTACACGCTTTGTCGCAAACTCCATACGAGATTTAAGATGATTCTTTTTCGGTAATGACTTCTTTCTTGCCACTCGCCTATACAGAACAGCTCTGTGTAGGGACCGGGATATTGTCGATGTATGAACACTGACTTCCTCCTCTCACTGTTAGCTTTGTAGTGGCATTCTTAACCAGTTTCCCGCTTGCCCAGCTGCTTAGTTTTGAAGGTCGGCCTGATCTGGGCAGTGAATGGGTGATATAAAGCACATTCCACTTCTTAATGATGGAATTTACCGTACTCAATCGGATAATGAGCGATTTTGAAATTTTCTTGTAACCTTCGCCTGATCTGTGCTTCTCTACCGCTTTATCCATGATTTGTTATGAAAGCTCCATGGTCTTCATGGTTGGTTTATCGTGTCACTAGGTGAGTTGCGGCTTGAACAGATGCATTAACTTTCAAGTCAAAATTATACCATTTTGATTACACACAGACAGAGACCGTTACACTAATTTTTGTGACCTTTCAAACTAATCTTCTGCACCTGAACTGATTTAGGGTTGCCGTAGCAAAAGGGTTGAATACTTATTCTCATTTTCTTTGAAAATCTAACTCACTTATAAAACATCAGTTTCTTCAGTTTGGAGTAGACGGAGTAGATTCTAAATATAACGTCCCATCTGAAAGTTTCATGATTGCAAACTCAGACGACGACAAAATGTGGAAACTTTTACAAATCACTGTACCACTGGGGATAACCATCTCTTTTAAACATTATGTGAAGCTTAGAATTCTCAGACTTCTTTATCGTCATATCTATTTTCTCTAATGATAATGATATATAATGATATAAACACTAATGAACTTACAACTGTGGAATCATTTCAAAACCCGATAATGTGATCTTTTTAATTTTACAAGGACGTGAGACTGAAACGTTATACAACATTAATATCTGAAAAGATATTGCCCCATAGAATTAAAGAAAACAATCCATCTGCAATCCGTCATGGAATCAACATTGCTTGAACATTTTCATAAATGCTTTTATTTTTCCTACCTTTTCTTATCTTACAATTTCTATTCGAAAACGGTCCGTTCTATGGACTACTAAATACAAATTGTATCTTTCTTCAAAAAAATTCCTCCTTATATTGCATTGTATAACTGCTCAAATTTGCCTAGTTCTGAACATTTGTGCTTCTCAGTGGCTCAGCGGTATGTCTAAAGGCTCACACCGCTAAACATCGTGTTTCGATACTCGTGGTGGGCACATTACAGATAGCCCATTGTGTTGCTTTGGGCTTTAACAACATATAAACAATGTAAAATAAACCTAAACATTTGTACAAACTCTCTAATTACCTGTAGATTCTATTCCTGAGGATACTAAAGAACTACCCCCCCCCCCAGTGGCACAACGGAATGTCTGCGGACTTACAACGCTAGAACCCGGTTTTCGATACCCGTAGTGGGCAGAGCACAGGTAGCCCATTGTGTAGCTTTGTGCTTAATTACAAAACAAACAAACTAAAGAACTGAAATGTATGTTTTCCAATAGGCTTACTAAGCCAAGTGTCAAAAGGCAATGCCCGGCATGGCCAGGTGGATAAGGCGCTCGACTCACAATCTGAGG